>NW_025333621.1:0-4045 GCF_019186645.2 Phyllostomus hastatus | reverse complement strand
GGGAGGGAGGATCACCCTGGTGTGATGCGTGGGTCACCGGCCAGCAGTGACCATGGAACGCTGCAGATGGCTTGACGAAAAACACTCGAGGAAAAAAAAAAACACACATGCACAGAGACAGACTAGTTTCTGTGGGGAAGTAGGGACAAAATGGCCACCCCCCTAGTGGGGAGTGCGCAGATTTACAGTCCATACCTGCTTTTATTGGGCTCATTTTGCATAATAATTCAGGTAAAGTGCAGTACTCATTAGGGGAAGTAAGGAACCATAGAAAACAAAGAACTCTGCTGGTCTATTTTGAGTTGGGGTCAAAAAGCTGTAAGACTTTGAGGAACAAACTAACTTCCTCCTTGGACCCTTCTCATTCAACTGAGAGCATTCTAAACAAAGAAGGTTTCACAGCAATTTACATGTTCTTTCTTAGGCCTGATCACCCCGGGAATCCGCCCTTTTTAGCACAGAGCTGCACCACCCTGTCATTGTTTCAGGCTTAGGTGGAGCAAGGGAACTAAGGCAACCAAGAGATAAGGAGATTTTTCTCCCAGACAATGAGAACTCAGGCTATGTCAAAGCCGAGGAGCGAGGGTCCATCACCCCCTTTTGCTGCAGCCCCCAAAGTCCTTCTTTTGGGGGGGGCCTCCCAAAGTGATCGTGCCTGTCTTAGGTCGTTTCCCCCTTGGGGAATCTTACCCGTCTTTGGCTAACCGACCAAGCTTTTTGGGGTTCAGTCATGAATAAAGCAGCAGAAGCAGCATTCCTGCCAGGGAGATAAGCTTTTGTCTCCTTGCTGGCTTACGGTTCCAAGGGCGTTCCCTTAGCCTTAGCCTAGGCGGGGGTTTCAGCTTCTGATACCAGTCAGGGCGGTTCCTAACATTGGTGGTCCCAACACCTCCTGCAGTGAGGTTTGTGTCTGCACTCACTCAGATTTATACTCACTGTGTCTGTCACATGGTAATACACAGTCATGTCCTTGCCTCTCAGGCCGCTCAATTGCAGGTACAGCCTGTTTTTGTCATTGTCTCTGGAGATGGTGAATTGTCCTTTCACAGAGGTGGCATATTATGTGATAGTAGCATGTGCATTAATGCCCTAGGCCCACTCTAGCCCCTTCCCTGGAGATGGGCAGACCCAGTACATTTTGTAGCTGCTAAAGCTGGACTTAGAGGCCATGCAGGAGAGTCTCAGAGATCACCCAGGATGCACCAAACATTCTCCAGACTCCACTTACTGCACCTAATACTGGACATCTGCAAACACAAAGATAATATGTCAGTAAACTGTCACCCCTCCACTGTTTCTCTCAGTCATATCTACTCACACACTCTGTGCCTCTTGCCTTATACATTACCTCTTAAAATAGAAGCAAGAAAAACCCAGCTGAGCCCATACTCCATGCTGTGTGAGCTATATTCTGTCCTGACCAGGGACTGGAAACATATGGGAATCCCAGGCTGGCCTTATGTGCCAGAGCTTCAGGTTAGGGGCTAGGGTGCTATTAATGAGCAGACATGACCTATTTACATGTTCTCCTACTATGTGCACAGTTCCGGGTTTGGAGACCTGCAGAGAAGACAGTGCCTCAAATGCAGGTGCAAGTCTCCTGTGGACTCTGGTCATGATAGAATTTCAATACATAAACACAGAATCCTGAGCCAGCCTGGGGCATGTCCAGGTGACCATGTCTGGTGTAAGTGAGCCCAGCAACTGGGCCTTTGCCCTCCCCCCTGGTCCCACCTGTACCATGAAACTAATCCAGGGAAGACTGGAACATGCCCCTCTAGGCCGTAGAAGCCCTTTTCTACATGAAATCATGAGGGAGTGTCTGTGTCTAGTGTTACCCACACTCCAGTGCTGGAGGCAAGTGCACATGTGGGAAAGAGGCCTTGTGCTCACATCTTGTAGGACAGGACTCAGTTTACACAGTGATGGTGGTGCCCTCAGACCTGATTGTCTCTGGCATCATGACCTTCAAAGACACACAGCAGACAGTGTTGAGAAGGCGCTTTTCTATTACTGGACTCAGAGCAACTGAGAAAGTGCAAATTCACAGAACTTATGGAGAAACTCTTCATTTAAAACAACAAGAAGGGCCATTTTTAGAGGGATTCCCTGCATAGAGACTTATCACAAACTTTAAAGAAGTAATAGAAAAAAATAATTAGTGAAATAAAGGTAAATCATAATGTTACAGAACAGAACAAAGAGGGGCCTGAGACAATATACTATTATTGAAAGAAGCCCCGGGTCCGTTATGTCCGCCGCCAGAGGAAAGACATCTCTCAATGCCAGAGATTCGTGAAAAGGAAAGGAAATGTTTATTTAATGCTATACAAACTCCAAGTAGTGACCTAATGTCTTCATCAAAAATCCCAAAGTCCCCCAAAACACCCACAAACAGACACAGTCCTTCCTTCCTTCCCCCTTTCCCCAGTCCAGAGTACCGTATCTCAGGAAAGGAAATAGAAGTCCATGTATCAGGCAGTCCTCTGGTTCTTAGTTAGTCCTCCATCTCGACTGGGAGACCTCCCTGGGTTCCCGGCACCCTCGGCTGAGTCGCCGGGATCTCTGCCAAAACCAGGTGGTGGTTCCCCCTTCTAAAGCTGCGGGGGTCCCCACTCTGTCCAGGCCTCGTGGTTCTCCCTCTCAGGGCTGTGGGAAGGGGAGAGTCCCCACTCTGTCAGAGCCGTGTGGTTCTCTCTCCTAAAGCAGCACGGTTCTCTCTGGGATGCAGGAGTCTCCACTCCATCAAAGCCACGTGGTTCTCTCTTCTATGGTTGCGGGAAGGGGAGAGTCCCCACTCTGCCAAAGCCATGTGGTTCTCTCTCCTAAAGCAGCACGGTTCTCTCTGGGATGCAGGAGTCTCCACTCCATCAAAGCCGCGTGGTTCTCTCTTCTATGATTGCGGGAAGGGAGAGTCCTCACTCTGCCAAAGCCACGTGGTTCTCTCTTCTAAAGCAGCATGGTTCTTCCTCCTCTCAATGGCTGAGGTCCTCCCCATTCTGCTAAAGCCGCATGGTTCTCTTTCCTAAAGCAGCACGGTTCTCCCTCTCAGGGCTGCGCATGGCTCTCCTTCTCAGGGCTGCACATGGTTCTTCCTCTCAGGGCAGCATGGTTCTCTTTTCTATGGCTGCGGGAAGGGAGAGTCCTCACTCTGCCAAAGCCGTGTAGTTCTCTCCTCTCTCAGGGCTGCGAAAGCAGCACGGTTCTCTCTGGGATGCAGGAGTCTCCACTCCGTCAAAGCCACGTGGTTCTCTCTCCTAAAGCAGCATGGTTCTCCCTCTCAAAGGCTGAGGTGCTCTCTGCACCTCCACAGCCACATGGTTCTCTCTCTCAGGGCTGTGGGAAGGGGAGAGCCCCCACTCTGCCAAAGCCGCGTGGTTCTCCCTCAATGGCCGCCAAGTCTGGGTTTTAAATCCCCGTGGCCAATCTTCCTCTGCAGCCTCATTTCCGACTCCTCCCACACTCGGCTTCACATGCCAGAACTCATATCCTTCCAGCTTTACTGGGCTGCCATCATGAGTCTGGGCAGGTGTGGCCCAATGTCCTGGAGCCAATCTTCTCCGAGCTCCCACGCAGGCGCTGTAGCTTGGGGGATCTGCCCCCAGTCACATGTTGGTGGGGAAGTTACTTCCATTCCCCTGGCTCAGAGATGATCACAGCTATTTAACATATCCATACAACCAGCCAAAGGCTATAGATATGTTAAATGACCACGCCAGAGGGTAGCTGCAAGGCTGTTGTTATGCAAAATAGCTCTCAATGGCCTTGCTCCATTTGTCCCTTCCCCCAACCCACACCCTGGGTTGGGGGAATGGAGACATCTTAAAATCTCCTGGACACCTTAAGTTCTGGACCCCATTTCAAATGCCCATTTGGGGCCCCCCCTCTTGGCTGCACCCTGTAACAATAATGCCATCAAAGGTGAATCATAATACCATCTTACCATCAGTGAGATTGACTTCGGTTGTCTGAACTATGCTTGGTTCTGTGAAACCTAAATGGAGACACAAGGATATGAGACTCCAGGAGAAGGAAGTGATGTGAC
>NW_025333620.1:0-173967 GCF_019186645.2 Phyllostomus hastatus | reverse complement strand
GTTGTGGTCATGGTGGCTGATGTGATGTTTTAGGTAAGGTCATTAACTTGTTCGTGTGGATCTGGTGCTCTTCACTGTGTGCACATCTGGGCATGGGAAGGATCGAGCATGAGCAATGAAGCACCTGGCCCAGGCTGTTGCAAAGAATCCTGGCGGGCACCCAATGCCAGTACCCGAGAAGACTTAGGAGTCACCAGGGTCCCATGGCTGTTGAGAATTCTGGATGCTTTCATACAAAGTCATTTCTGATCTCCTTTCCTCTCCTCTGGAGTATTCAAACCTACTTCCCAGTGGCCCAGCGTGCTGTTGTCAGCCTCCCTCACAGCCATCACAGTTGTAGAGACAAGAGAGCAGGCTTTGTTCACTTTGCAGTTATTCTCTGTTTTGTTTTGTGTTTTTTTTTTCCGGCTCAAACTGGGAGCCGTTTTAGTCGATCCATCAGTATCAGAAGTAGGGGGCTGTTGTGTTAGAAGACTGAGTTTCCCATCAGGGCAATGAGTAGTTTTATCAGGTTTGTCTTGGAACAGGGAGCTAGAGATTCACTTCTCAGAGTCTGAGTTCAGGATCAAGGAGATGGCTGCTCTGCTATGACCGCCTTCTTCAAGGCTGGGACTCAATGTTATGTGACCAGCTAACAGTGCTTCACTGTTCTCCCCTGCTGGAGGCTGTGATCTGTCCAGATTGGAGTGGCCTCCAAACCTCTGCTGCCTGTTGGTTTCATATGCTAAGATGTTTGGCAAACTGAATGGCGTTTTGGCTGAGCCAGCTCACCTTTTCACCACCTCTTTCTCCTTTAGATTCCACCTAAAAGGCAGTTCTGCTAGTCATTGTGTCCTGGCCGGAATGGAAAGCCTTTGGAATAGCAGTGTCCCTGTGTGTGAACGTGAGTAGAAGGAAAAACACTTTAGGCAAATTTCTCCCTTAATCTGGTTAAGATTTTGACCTATGGCCACCCCTGCGTGGTTCTTCTGTTTTTTAACCTGAATTATTGTGAAATAGTTGCTGACTTTATGCGTATTTATCTGTGATCAGTTTGTTGCTAATGAAGTACTGTGCTGTGCACCATGAGTTTGGGGAAGCACTTGCTCTCTCTCTGTCATTTTGAATTCTGTGTTCCATGTGACACATCCTAGTTTCCTTCTAGGTCAAGAGAGATTAAATGATGCAAATCTTTGACAAATTTCTTCCTTCCTTCCTTTCCTTAATCTTTCTGTTCTTCATCCACCAGGTTGCAATTCTTCTACAATTGTTCATCTTATTTTCTAATATATACACATAAACATTCTTTTTTTTTTTTACTTTAGATGCATATCACAAGTTTTGTTTTCCTTTCTTTTAACAGTTCACTTTCTATGATACTTTTTGTATTACAACTTATCCCCTATACACTTTTCCACCACCATCTACATGCCTCTCCCTCCCCATCACTACACTGTTGTCCTTTTCCATAGTTCTTTCCTTTTATCTCAGTCTTCCACCTCCCAAACCCCATCCCCAGATCTGTCAACCCGCTCTCTATCTGTATCTGTCTCTGTTTTAAAAAGTTCATTCATTCAAGCAACTACTTCCTTAGCGCACACTATATGTTTGATGTTCCCCTAAGCACGGGTGTTATAGCAGTGAACAAGATGAGTTAATCCCCTGTCCCCTTGTTATTTATACCAAGGCAAGTGATGGTCAGGAAAATGGGCCAACAAATAAATATTATGAAAGCAAGAGATACGAGCAATTGCAAGAATGAGGGCAAAGTGAAGAGCAGCACTACACGGGGTTGACTGTTCAAGATTCCTTAAACTCTCAAAATGTGTACCTAAATAAATTATGTTCACAAGTAATAAGCTGATGAAAAATGGGAATATAATTTCTGAAAAGCCAGTATATGACAGGTATCAGTCCTTAATTGTATTCATGCCTTGTGTTGAGCAGTTGACATTTTATGATTTATTCTTTAAACAGAAATTACTGTGGGTTATTTTGCAAGGATATCAGGATAAAACTATTTACCGACAGTATTGTTAGTGATAGTGAAAAAGTCAAAACAATGTAAACATTGATCATATTTCAATGTTTTAATAAATAAGGACTCCAAACATGTGTGAGATGATCCTCAGGGGAAAAATTACAATTTCTGATTATTCTCTGTTTTTTTTTTTTTTGCTCAAACTGGGAGCCGTTTTAGTCAATCCATCAGTATCTGAAGTACGGAGCTGTACTTTCATTTTGTACTTAAAAAATTTCCATTTATCTGTTTTTAAAGCACTGAATACATTAGTACTTTGTGTGTACATATTATTTACAACTAAATAAATATACACACAATCGGAAAAATCAAAGGAATTTTGAGAAATATGTTAAAAGCTTTATGAAACCATGAACAGGCATATTTAAAGTAAAATATGTATATAACTGTACATTGGAACCAGAACAACAGATCTTCACTATTTAGATGAATCATGAAGTGTATGGATAAATAGTAATTTGTGAATAGGAAGAGATACATGTTCCAGAAGGCTTGTTTTTTTAAAAAGTTTGATATATTAAAAAGTTTATTTATAAGTTAAGTAACATGGAAGGACTGCTTTGGGATATTTTAGACCAATAGAAATTTGGAATAGAAATAAAAGACTTACTAGAAGTATTTTATAACCTGATTAAATCATCTAATTGGTATTGGGTTGACTGAAAGAGCCTGAAGCCTGGTTGTCATGTTTCAAGTATTATCATTCACATTTTGTGTGAATCTAAATGATCTCAGTATTATGTTCCAACATCATTAAGAGGCCAGAAGCTTGTAGTACAAAGCAATTGTTCTCTATATATTACACCCAACGGATAGTCATTGGTACCCATTAAATGCAAATGAGAATCATCAATTTAATGTGCACTGAAAAAGGAGGCTTTATTCACACAGCTCAATTGTGACACAATACTGCTTTGGAACAAACAGCACACCTGTGAATGACTCAATTGTGATACAACTAGGTGCAGAATAATGCAACTGTGAAACAGCTCAATAGTGTTACAGCTCAGTTATGATACACCACAGATGTGGAGTAGCATGGCTGAGAAATGGCCCTGGAGCAAGGTGGCCTGGGACCCCTCTCCACATGGCCAGGCAAGACAGCCCCAGCCAGGGAAACACAGTCTTCAGTGACAGGGAAAGTGTGCTTCCTGACCCAGAGGGGAGCTGACTTACATAGACACAAGTCCCTTCTCTGGTTCATGACTGGTTCATTATCATGTAAATGAAGACTCAAAAATCCACACAGTTTGATCAAACAAACAAACAAACAAACATGGTCTGAATGAAGCAACTCTAATTAATCAGTGGAGATGCTAAGGAGGATATAACTGTGTAGCTCCAAATGGGTGAGAACTGGCTCTATGGCAAGAACACAGTGTGGGCAACAATTGAGTGTGGTAGGAAGGCAGTTCAGTGCAGAATGTTGTCCCTAAAGCATGGCTGGTGTGAGAGGCCCCTGTTTAGCAATGGCTATTAGGCTCTGTTTATGAAATGGAGCTTTTTTTTAGGTTTTTTTTATTGTTGTTTAAGTACAGTTGTCTCCATTTTCCCCCCACCATTGCCCCCACCCAAGCCATCCCCAACTCCCACATTCAATGCTATCGCACTTTGGTTTTGTCCATATGTCCTTCATAAATGTTCCTGAAAACCCCTTCCCTACCTCCTCCCCATTATATCCTCCCACCTCTGCTCTGGTTACTGTCAGTTTGTTCTTAATTTCAATGTCTCTGGAACCTAATCAACAAACCAAACAAGCAAGCAAATATATTTGAGCCTATTAACATTTTGATCCCTCTTAAACACGTACATTTTTTATTAGGGTCAACTATTCCAAGGACTCCTTGAGTGTAATTAAATAACACTCAGTAAAGGCCTGGAGACAAGTCTGGGGGCCCATTGTGTGACAATAAGCCAGATGTTTCAGGATAATTGTGCTCTGAAGAAATCTCTCTTGTTATCTTTTCTTCTTCTTAGTAGTTAATTGGACTCTACTCTTTAATAATCCAGATATACCATATGTATGATTAAGGAATATTCCACATGTATTGGCAAAAAGAACAGTCTCTGATATCTTTCCTCATGTTCTATGATTTGACAACTCATAAATCAGGAGCTATTTCCTTCCTGGTACACTAAGAATACAAAATGCTACATTTTCCATTAGAGGACAAAGTTCCACCTAATGACAGAAAGGAGGCTGTCAGAGAACAGTCGGGGAAAGATGGACTCCTGAAGATCTGCAGCCAGACCAAGAAAATGCCCATGTTTTTTGTTCCATCTTCAGTACAGGCCTGTCACACCCTGAGTTTTGACAGTTATTGCATTGTCCCTCACTGGAAGCTATAGTTTTTCAAAATTTTTTGGCTACTGAACCTCTATCCTGGGAAGCCAAAAGAGCTCAGCTTTTAAACCTTGGGTTTTACTTAAGAATTACATTGTACTTTAGCAGAAAGTGAGAAGCTGAGATCTATCAAAGAATGGAAAAGGGAAATGGTATTCTCACCCAAGTCACTACTGCTTTTGTTCCTTAGGTTTCATTTAAAGGGAAGTTCTACAAGTTACTGTGTCTTGGTTGGAATTAAAAGCCTTTGGAGCCACAGTGCTCCTGTGTGGGAGCGTGAGTAGAAGAAATATCTGTTCAGATCTGCAATTTTCTCCTTATTTTTTTTCATTTTCTTACTGTGTTTTTCTCCCATGATATGATCAAATGTCTGCTGCTCCATTTATCTTTATTTTTGATAGAAATATTTCTTTGTGGTATTAGTTAAAAGGCATGTTTTTTGGAAAAGTGACCCTGAGCATCATGGTTTCTGGTACCATCCAAAAAATATTTGGCAGCATACTACATGCTATAATGGGAGAAGTGCTTTATAGGTGGACAGAAATTTGTGCTCTGAAGCTTTGTCAAATTTTCCTTTTTTTTCCTGTCAATAGTAATGAACACACTGCAGCCTTTCTATCATTTTCTGAATCACCCATTCATTTCTATTCATGTTTTTTTAGCACCTACTATGTCCCAAAACAGCCTTCTAGTCTCCTGGATTATACCTCTAAACAAGATAGACTAGGTCCCTGCTCCCATGTTGTTTATATTCTTGGACAGAAATAAAGATACTTAAAAATAGCAATTAAACAAGGAGACAAAGATAAACAATTTCAAATAATATTAAGTGTTTAAGAAAACAACCAAGGTAATGTAATAGATTAGTTATGTGAATAGCAATAAGGAATGCCAGGGAAAGAATAAAGTTTCCATTTTAAATAAGGTGATTAAGGAAGTCCTCACTAAGAAAGTAATGGCTCTGGTTTAAGCATTGACAGCAGTGAGTTGGCTACCAATGTGAGAACATAGAGGAAGAACCTTCCATTCAGATGGAAAAGAAAGTAGAGAGAAGGTCCCAAGGCAGAAATATTCTCATCATTCTTTGAAAACCCTGTCCTAACATTTTCTCAGAGGCTTATATGGCTTTTGTAGAGTGAGCAAATACAACAGTAGTAGGTGATGATAAAAGAAAAGTAACATTAGAAACTTGTTTTCACTCTGAGCAGGGTGGAAAGCCATTGGAGTATTGTGAGTGGAAAAGTAACACAATCTACCTTACTTTTAATGATATAACTCATTACTCTAGAGAGGACTAAGTTGAATGGGTGTATCTTAGATGGAGATTCCCCAGAAATAGTACCAGAGGGAATTTTTATGTAACAATGTTCCATTGGAAGGTAGACTCTCAGAGCAGCAGTACCCAAAGGATAAGAAAAGAAAGGCAAGGAGGAAAACACAGCAAGTAAATAAAAGATGCTATGTGACCAAGGTGGCCATAAGGCTCACAAGAAAAGAAGCTGGATGTTTGGTCACATAGAACATCTATATGGAACCAAATCTCTTCATCAGAAAGAGAAAAAACAGCCGATCTTTTGGCTCTTTTCTGTCTCCTGTCTCATGTTTATCCCAAAAATATTAAGCCCTTGGCTTATATGTTGTGTTAACTTATCCCTCAGTTCAGACTCTGGGGACCTCACATGACCTGCTGCATGGTACTCAATCTAAGCCTAGAAGTAGAAGGAGCCAAAGTGGTCATGGATCCAGTCATATTAGCTTACATGTGGGAGTTGCCTTGACCTCCACTGCAGTAGAATAGCAGATGCTGTTCAGTGCCCATCTTTCACCCTTGTAGAAGCTGACACAGCCAATGTTGTTTGCAAGTGAGGTAACAGTGGTATCAGTCAGCGTGCTGGATCAGGAAAGCAGCTAAATGGCCAAAAATCAGGTATAGTAGAAGGTCTGAGGGTGCAAATTGGAAAGCTACTGCAAAAGTCTAATCACAAATGTTGGTGCAGGATACCAGTGGCAGAGGTGATAAGAAGTGCTTGAGTTATGGATACCTTTGGAAGGTAGAAATGACATGATTTTTTGATGGATTACACATAGAGATTAAAATGGAGACGAAATGAGATCACCTAGGGAATGATTGTGGCCAGATAATAATAGAGGCAGGGGGTGAATTGTCAATCCAACAATAAGAACTCAGAAACAAGGGAAGGAATGTGCAGAAGAGATGAAGAAGCAGCTAGTACACTAAGAGAAAAAGCAGAAGGATGAGCACATCTTGCAAGCCAAGTGAAGTAATTCATTCAAGGAGATGAGATCAAACAACCATTTCAAATTCTACAGAGAGATCAAGTAAGAGGAGGACAGAGAATTATCATTGGGTCCAGCAACTTGGAGGTAATGAGTGACCTTTGGAAAGGCAATTACAGTAGAGTTGTGGGGGCACATGCTTGATTGGCATGAAGGGGAATTCAGGGAAGAATGAAGGGGAGTAAAAATTCATAGACAACATCTAAACAGCAATATTCTAAAAAGCTGCAAAGTGTGGAATTAGAAATCATATGGTACTGACGTCTTTAAAAAAGTGAGTTATGTTAGTCTCCAGAAGAATCTAATGGGGTGTGATTAGTATTCTTGCTATCTTACTGAGGAGGAACTGGAGGTGAAGCAAGATCCAATCCTTGATCCAGTCTGTGATGCACAGCTCAGGGAGTGGTGGTGCCAGGATTGGACCCTAACTCAGCCCCTGCTTTCAAACATTGCACTCTATACTGTGTCCTTTTCAATGTGACTCTTTTGAATTTGCAGAACGTTAGGTGATTTTTGCTTTGCTTGTTTCTTTTCTATTCTTTTCATTTTCAAAATACTATGTAAGGGCAGAGATGAGATATTTCTAACAGTAAGGACTAGTTAGTCAGGTGGGTGTGTGGGTATAGGAATGCATGGCCCTCCCCAGACCTAAAAGTCTCAGAAACACTCCTGGGCCTCCTGCCCCTCAGTTTTACAGACAGAGAAATAGCCCACCAAAATGATAGTGAGTGACTGTTCTGGTTATTTGCCAGAATGGGTGACACTTGCAGAGCCCTTGTGGCTTTGCTGAAACCAAAAGCTCATCCCTCCTTGCCTTACTTATATAAGGAATATGAAGATTCAGGTAATAGTTCAATGATTAATTATTTAGATTAAGACTATGGGATAGTTGTTCTGAAAATAAAAGAATTATATTCTATTCTTCTGGAAGCTGCTTTCTTTTCATTTAAGTAAATTTTCTTTTTTGTTTGTTTTTTTAAGGTTTTATTTATTTATTTTTAGGGAGGGAAGGGAGGGAGAGATAGAGAGAGAGAGAGAGAGAGAGAGAGAGAGAGAGAGAGAGAGAGAGAGAGAGAGAGAGAGAGAGAGAGAGAGAGAAACATCAATGTGCGGTTGCTGGGGGTTATGGCCTGCAACCCAGGAATGTACCCTAGCTGGGAATCGAATCTGGGACACTTTGGTTCCCAGCCCGCACTCAATCCACTGAGCTACGCCAGCCAGGGCTAGTAAATTTTGTTTTAATAACTGTTCTCTCAGAGCATGGCTTATTCATTCTCCATTTTTAGCATTAGCAAAATCAACCAGGAACCTTGTTTGAAAGACAGTTTCTTAACCTGCATCCCAAAGAACTTTGATTTTGACAGTTTCAGTTGGGGTAAAGAGATATATTTTTAGTAAACCCACTATAATATTCTGATGTAGAAAAACCACAGACCATATTGTGGGAGAGAGTACTTTACCTGGTTGGGTTTTATAAAGAAAAAAAATAGACTCTTACAACTGAAAAGCAGATTTTGCTTAAATTGAAGAAAGTGTTTTCTGCTGTGAGAAAGAAAGCAAAGTAAAGGTTAAGCTAAATGAGATAAAGTAAATTAAGTAGAAAATTGGTATTTTACATGTAGAATCATGCTATTCTAACTTCTTTGTTCTATGCATAGAAATGAGCCAGAAACAGGCATTTAGTCAAGAGGCAGAAAAGCAGGAGTTGTTGTATTCCTAGGGAGAGCTAATGTGATATTCCTGTTTCCTTAGGGTCTGACCCAAGTGGACCCAGGCTAGAATAGAGTTAGCCTAACTCCTAATCTGTCCACAACTTTCCAGTTGCAGAGATGCTCACAATTAAAAGTGACTTACAGCACATTCCACATTCAATTATTTTAACTAAGAAAACAAAGTCAGAGAATTTTAAATCATGACATGTTGGGGAAGAGGATGTAGTTTTTCTTGATGGAAAACATGATGAATGGTCTTTGCTGAAGGGAAAATAGGTTTGAGGTCAGAGAGCTTTTCATTACAGCAGTTACTAGTAACATTTATCAATAAAATATTGATTTCCTTCTGATTTTTATAGTTTCAGAGGTAAAATGTAGCCTCCCACAGTTTATGAATGGAATCCAGAAGGGGTTGGAAATGAGCAAAGAATTTAAATACAGAGCAGATGTAACCTTGGAGTGTGAAGATGGGTATACTCTGGAAGCAGTCCCTGGAGCCAGTGCCAGGTGGATAACACCTGGGAAACCTCCTCTGGCCACATGTACATCTCATAAGTACAAGAGCAAGTGCAAGGACTGTAGGTCCTTCTTAGTCATGGTGTAACAGGATGCAGCCAAGGCAGGGGGCCCAAATGGGAATTGTAATGGGTTCTAGAACTCAAGGAGTCCAGGAAATAGTACAAATATATATATATTTGATGTCCTCACCCCCACAAGTCTGAACTGGGGAAAAGGACACAGGGAGGAGGGCCATTGAGAGCTGTTTTGCATAACAACAGTTTTGAAGATAACCTCTAGATAACCTCATTTAACATATCTCTAACTTTTAACTGGTTTTATAGATATGTTAAATAGCTGTGACCAGGCTTTGAGCCAGGGAGATAAGAGTGACTTCAACCCATGATGCAATCTCGGGGCTACTCCCCCTGGTTACAGTGCCTATCTGAGAGCTTGGAGATGATTGGCTCCATGCCATGGGGCCATGCCCACCCAGACTTACTATGGCAGCCCAGTAAACCTGAAAGAAATACGAAAATGCTGCCAAGTGTAACTAATTGTGGGAGGAGTTGCAAAAGGGGCTATAGAGGAAGATTGGCACTGAGATTTAAACCCAGGTATGGAAGGGATGTTGGGCTGCTTTTTTGGGACCACATGGCTTTGGCAAAAGTTGGGACTATGCAGCTTTAGGGTGCTCCCTTTTTGCCATGTGGCTTAGGAAGTATGAAAGACTGCTTGAAAGAAAAGGGTGAAAGTATTCTTGCAGGTGGACCATGAGAAGGTGCCACATGGTTTTGGATTAACTGGAGATCACGGTGGTGACACAGCTGATAGTGCTGGAACCAAGGAGCTACCTGAACCATAAACTTCTACTTCTTTTCCTGAGATACAGCACCCTAGACTGGGTAAAGGGGGGAAGGAAGTACTGTGTATTTGTGGGTATTCTAAAGGACTTTAGGATTTTTAATGAAGACATGAAGTCATTACTCTAAGTCTGTATAACTTTTTAAATAAATAATCCCTTTCCTTTTCACCAATCTCTGGCATTGAAAGGTGTCTTTCTCTGGTGCCGGGCAAGGCAAACCTAGTACGGGTGGGGGCCCCACAGAGCACCAGGGTGGGGTCCATTTGGTAATAGTATGTTATTCACCACTCCCTCTGGGTCTTTTTTATAACAATGGTACTGTTCATTCTTCACTCATACTGTCATCAAATGTGGTGTAAAGTTTATGGCACATGGTAGAACTAAGGAGTGCAGTAGAAGCCTCTGATTCTTCTCCAAAAGCCCTTAGCAATGAAGAGTCAGGCAAGCCTTCCTCTCCTCACACTTCTCAACCTGTTCATCTCTCCTGGGGGAACCCTCTGAACCTTTTGTGTTTACATTGCTCTATTGTTGCATGCATCTCATGGTAGTGATTTGTTTATAGCCCAGGGACCTTAAAACTCAGAAGCACATCAGTGATAGAGCCATTCTTCAAGAATATTTTCAGCATGAGTCAAGAAGCACCTTCCAAGTTGCTGAGACTAGCTGTTTCAGCTCCCTCACTGGTGTAGGCTACAAGATTGTAAACTGGCACAGCAGGACTCAGCAGATTTAGAAATCCTGTATCTTTGAGCTCTGGAGAAGAATAGCCCTCTGCTGGCAACAAGAGGGTAATGTAACATAGAAAATCCTAAACCTTGAACTTGTATGCATCAAGGAACTGATGAGCAAAATTAGCAATGAATAACTTATCTTAACCTAAATTAGTGGTAGTCTTCCTCCACCCATTCTTATGATTCTTATTTATAATAGTGAATACCAAGATTCTTCAAGATGTGCTTAATAGTTAACCCCTCAAATGTGCTAGCTAATCTTACTTACAAATAATATTCCCAAATTATAAACTTGTCACTCTAATAGCAGATTGCATCCACTTTGGCAAAAAGCTCACTGCCTACCTGACTGAATGAATGCCTTTAAAGGATTCTGAAGATGTAGATGTGAAAGACAGAAAATTCACACAATTGGGGGACCACCCTATCAGATATTAAAAGAGAATGGAAAGCCACAATATACAAATCACTTTAAACCAGCACAAGTAGATATTTGTGAAACAAAAACAGATATTAAGTGAATTATACTTATTTTATAAGTAAAACAAGTGGATATTAATAAAATAAGGGTTATTATAAATAGCAGTAAAAGCATCTTATTTTACAAGTGAATCAACATAGATATAAATAAATAAAGCTTATTATAAATAACAGTAAAAGTATCTTATACATAAAATATAATAGTTCCGATATCATCAATCCACAGTGAAGGTAAACGTGATCAAATAACATAGGTAGAACTAAAATTTAGAAATTTTACGTATATCTTACAAAAAGTAACAGATGTAATACAGAGTTCAAGTTTTAAAAGTCAACATGGAAAAGTGAGCATACAAATTAGAGTATATTTATCAAAGTACTAGAAAAAAAACCCAGCTACTTGAACTTTTTGATAGATGATAGAGAAAACCAAAAAGGTCTACAAATTTAACTTGTAGCTTATGTATGTATTTTGGAAGGTAAATAAGAAAGCAGTAGAGAGATGAGAAATATGTAAAAATATAATGAAGAGTTAATAGTGTTATCATTCAAGCAGCAGTAGTGGTAGCTGCGGTGGTAGTGATGGTTGTAAAATTTAACATCTATTGAGTGCTTGTTTGGAAACTCCCCTGCCTGGTTTCAGAAACTGTAACTCCTCCTGTCTAAAACTGACTGAGAGACCTTGAGACCATAAGCCACTAATGAGACAAAAGCTTATCTTTCCCAGCAGGGGCACCTCCTCTGCCCCCTTTACTTCACTATCCTTGGCCCAGGGTGGTTGACTGGTTAGCCAATGATGGGTAAGATTCCTCAACAGAGGAACAACCTAAGACAGGCATGGTCATGATGGGGCCATCAGGGAAGGACTTGGGGGACTCTAGAAAAAAGGGAGTGATGGACACTCACCCCTCAGCTTTGACATATCGTGAGTCCTTATTCTATCTGTAAGAAGTCTCCTAATCTCTTGGCTGCCTTACTTCCCCTGCCTGACTTAAGCCTGAGACAATGCCAGAGGTGGGTGTGGCTCTGTGCTGGAAAGGGTGGGTTCCCCAGAGCAATCAGGCCTAAGAAAGAATACATAAAATCCTGTGAAACCTGCTTTGCTAAGAATACCCTCAATTTCAATGCTAAGGGTCCAAGCATAGAATGAGTTTGTTTCCCCAAACTTTTATGGCCCTTTAGCTATCTGAACCTACCACAGAATAAGCACTCAGAGTCCCTTGAATGTTATCTATTTTTTGATCATTACTGCCTGACAATGATTGAATTTTATGTATATGCCCTGTATTCCTATATAACTTAAACCCAATAAAAGCCCATTGAGAAATAGGCTCAAGGCCCTTCTCCTTTCAGAGACCAGCCACCTTTCCTCCCCAAGCAGATCATGTCTTGGTAGACTTACTCTCATCCATGGTACACTGCCGGAGCAGGGGCCTCTGCGAGTGGAGCCCCCCACACACACATCTAGCACCCAGAACAGGGACCTGACAATTCGGGACCTGCTTTGACCAGAGACTACGAGCCCTTGTCACGGATAGCACGCATAAGAGGACAGAAATTAGTACTTTCATCTCCTCAGGACAGGGACATCTCTCAGTAAGTACCCAGGTGTGTTACAGATAAGGGGAAAGGTTTATCTTGTGACACACCTTGAGTGCTTTTCTTCTCATTTTGCTTCCTTGCACCCTCTTCTGTAAATAGGAGTCTTGCATTCTCTTTCCCAAGCATTTGCCTCATCTCATGGGCGCAGGTGAAGCATCTAAAAGCCACTAGGATGATCGCCACTGGAAGACACCCATGAAAAAATAAGTTGGAACATGGACCGGGACAGAACACTAGGTTTCCTGCCACAAGCAAAAGTCCACACAACAAGAGACAGGTTGTAAAAGCATTCACAGTCCCATCCCCTGCAGCAGGATCCCTGTCTAGGTGAAGGCTTGGGGAAGAGAAAGCAAAGACTTTCACCTTTTAACTAGATTCCTAATCACCCTTTAAGCTCACAGCATATGCAGGGCCAGGTCTCTGCCAAGGACAGAGAGTGGTGGAGTGGGGGTTGGTCCCCCTTGCCACCCCTCCTCCCCATGCATGCAGGAGCAACCTTCCCCCACACCCAGCTCTGGGCACAGTTACTGACCCACAGGATCTGCCCCAGGGCCATCGTTCCATGCAGCACCTGGCAGCCAACTAAGAACTGGTGCAGACAGCAGGTCACGAAGGGGAGTTCCATCCAGGTCATCCCTGAGGTAAAAGCAGCCCATGCTTTAGGAGGCTGCCAGCATACTTGGCTTTGAAAAAGGGGTTCCTACTATCCTACTATTTTTCTATCTGTCACTCTCCCCATGGTTTGGTCTGGATGCTCAAGTTGGAAGCATTCAGCCTTATATCTATTCCCACCCCACTTAATATCTGGGCCAGGGACCTCCTCACCTAGTGGGGAATGGAAATCACCCTGCTCTGGGTATTAAACCCAGAGGGTTGCAACCTCAAATAATTTGGCAAACACATGTTACTCACTATCCCCCTATTCATTTCATAATATACTCCTTAAGTCAAACGTTTGGAAATATAATCAGGCTTAAGATTTAAAAGACTTATTATACTTATTTTGAAATGTTATGTGGATTGCATATGTTGTAGAAAGGTCAAATAAGCCACAGATGGTCTTTAAGGAAGGAATTAAAGTGAAGGAAAGGGGGGCTCTGCTGGACAAAGCTCCCCCCACAAGTGCTTAATTCCACTGTTCAAAGGTTAGATAAAGAGATTCTACAAATATGTAAAAGCCTACATGCATTGGAGCATATACCAGGAGGGAATGTACCAACACATTTAATGGTAGTAGCATTATATGATGTTTTTGTTTTGCTCTATTTTATACATTTTGGTTGTAGTTCTACTAATTCAATGTTAAAAATATTAAGTTAAAAAAAAAACACAGATCCTGAACATACAAGATAAATGAAACTGAGTAAAACCAGTGTTTTGTTTTGTTTTTTATACATTAGAACAAAATGAGACTGTGTAATGACAAAACTTAGGACAGACTGTCCCCGCCTGAGGGCTCCTGTGGAGTGCAAGACTGATGCATTTGTGACCTTTGTCTTCTTTTTAGGCTCACGTGACACTCTCATTATTGGGAAGTTTTTATAAAGAGTTTGTTGAGAAACTCTAGCATCTCTAACAGTCAATATGTTAAGTACCCACTTATAATGAATGAAACGTAAAAAGAGAGATCAAAATATCTTACATTGTGATTTCATTCAGAAAGGAAATAGCGATAAACTCAGGCCATGTGTGACAGAACTGGCATCCTCACATACATATAGAGTGAGTGTTCTCTACAAAAGCTTCTATGCTATCTTCAATGGAGAATACAACCTGGGAATATTCTTTGAGATTATAGTCATGCCCACTTGCACAAATTGGAAACCACAAAGACCAGTTTTCTAAGCCCATTTCTGTAATCTGTGTATGTGAGAGGAAGAATCATGATAGTTTGCCTCAGAGGGAGTTGCTAGAGTCTCTGGTATATAATAGCTCTTGCCTCAGGCCTTACACAAGAGACATGTGCAGGGCCCTGGAGAGCTGGAGCCCAGGAGCACCAGCACTGTTCTCACATACTTGTTGAATGGTTGCTGTTGGACTGAAGGTTACAACACTGCTCTGCTCACTCCTTATCTATAATCCTGTGGTTGTTATACTAATGTCCTTGATTAAACAAGAAGCAGAAGGAGAATCTTAAAGGTAAGCCTGTGTCAGTGTTTGTTAAACCAGAATTTAGTTGCATTTTTTAAAAAATCATTGGCAACCTCTAGAGAGACTAGATATCAAGATAGAGTTTAAACTGCATGGTTTGTATTTTCCATGCATTTAATCATCTTGTTTCACTGCCTAGGCACATCCTTTGGTGTGATCTTCTTTATTGTACTCATCATTGTTTCCTGCTGGAAGATTCTAAAGTGCAAAAAAGGGTTGGTACAGCCATATTCTCATAGAAAATGTTTATTACTATACTTGCTTCCTCTTGGAAGCCAAAGAGAAGTAAATGAAAACCTCAGATAAAAGCACTGCATAAACAAATTAGAACATCATAAATAAATTACTACATCATAAAACAGATGTAGTAATTTTTATAAAGAAGGCCTTTGAAGCACACTATGCAAAGAGAAGTATTCATACTAATATATACCATATTAAGAACACTTCTTTTAAAAGGTTAGAATTTAAGAAGGACTCAAATTTTAGAGAAGAGAAAATGGTAGAAGGAATTTTCCCAAAGATGTCAATGAGGCAGCTGGTGTCCCACTTTGCTGAGGCATTCCAGACTCCCGCCTCAGTGCACAGACCCTATCAGGGAGCTAACAGTCAGAGAGTGTGCCCCACTGGTCCAGACATCTCAGGCTGCCAGTATGGAAGGATTGAGGTATTGCATTGGTTATTTAAAAAAATAAATATTTTATTACAACCATCTACCTTTTAGCCCTGGCTGGTGTAGCTCAGTTGGTTGGGCATCATTCCCCAAAGTGAAAGGTCACCAGTTCAATTCCCACTCAGGCCACATGCCTGGGTTTTGGGTTTAAACCCCAGTTAGGGGCATACAAAACACAACTTTAGATGTTTCTGTCTTGCATCACTGTTTCGCTCCCTCTCTTTCTCCCTCTAATCTCTGCCTCTAAAAGTAAATAAATAAACTCTCTTTTAAACACCATTTACCTTTAAATTTACAAATACCTTGGGAGAATTAAGATCTAAATAAAGAAATATTTCTTTGATTGGGAAAAGAAGATACAGTTTTTGAATTAGTTTGTTTAACAATAATAACATCAGTGAGATCAAAATCAAAGAAATCAATGATATAAGCTTAACAAATTCTATACCAGTGAAAAACAGCTTATAAATATAGCTGAACAGTTTTCTAAACAAATGCAGTCTCCTAAAGAAGCATTATAAAAACTGAAGGTCTAACATTTCACAAAACATACCAATGTAAATTCTTAAGAGCAGACTGCCACAGCTGAACTTTTTGCAAATAATCTAGTCACTTCCTTCCTCCTGCTTCTTCAAATTTCCCACTTCTATTAATTTATCTCCAATGTTTTTGGTCCCCACCACACTCCTCACCATCTCCCTTCCCTGATGATGTTCTCCCTGTGAGCAGGAACCACCTATAGGCACTCAAAATAATTTTGTTTAATAATTTCTGACCTCTACTTGTGGAGTAGTAGACAACATTAGTGATGCAAATCACAACAGCTAACATAGTTTTACCATTTATTGTCTTCTTTGGTATGCAAAGCAACTCTAAGAGGTAGGTAAGTACAACAATGTTGTTCCAAAGCACAGAAAACCAATTCAGAGAAATTCAGCAGTTTGCTTAGAATCATACCAGTAGGAAGTTGTCAAGAGTTAAGCTTTTATTTCCAGTTATCTGACTCAAAATCCTGAACCCATTCACCTGTTCCATTGATAATTTTAGTTGCACATTTCTTAATCTATATTCCAGAAAATTCAGTACCCAGAACTATATATACTATAAAGCTGGAATGTTTCTTTTTATCCCTTTCTTATAAACCTTCCATCCCCACTTCTATGTGCTTGGATTTGTCTTAGCTTTCTGGGTATATTGAGTCAAAATCCTTCTGTAGAACAGTATGCAATCTCTCATAATGACCATGAACCAACTAGACTGCCATTCATTCAACATTACTTTAAACCGGGAAAGCAATCCACAGGCCTGGCAGCCCACTACCACAAAAGCCAACCTCATGAAGCAGGTTCTACTTGAGAAGGAAAGGGGTTTATTCAGGAGTCTACAGTCTGAGAAGATGGCAGGCTCTTGCCTCCAATTCGATCTTAGCATCTCGAGATGGTCATAGCTAGATCATTCAGGGGAACCATGGGAAGAGGGAGACAAAGAAATTTCTGGCAACATGAAGTTTCTCAGCTCTGCTCTCTGGTGCTTTCAATGTTCCCTCCTGTGTGTGTCATCATGTAGTTGTATTGCTCTATCCACAGTTTTACGGCAGATGTTCAGGGGCAGGATGTGCAGGCTACATTTCTGCTAGTTCTGATATAAATTGCTGACAGTTGTCCAGTTCTTGTGGTCAGGGGCGTTCCTAGGTCAGGCAGGAACTGCAACTGCTGATGTCTACAAAAGACTCACGAAGAAATTTTTAATACATAATTTTTCTATGAGTTTTAAATACAGCCCATTCTATAATTCCTACTTGATTAATATGGGATTTTTCAACCACTGCTGTAATTCCCCACTGTTACGTACTCATTGAGGTTGTATTCTCTCACACCCCATATATAACTCATCATTCAAGACAACTTTCAGGCCATTACTTATCTCACCACAGAATCAGTGCTCCTTGGAAGCCCATACCACCTGGATGTACAACCCTCTCCTTCCTCATACTGGATCTCAAGTTTGCCTTTCCTCATCCTGTGAAAACTTTGGTTCCTGACTCACACTTTTCTTTTTTCTTTTTTGTCTCAAGTGAGGTCCTCCTTTATTTTACATGAGAGAGTAAACAGTAAGAAACGAGGAAGTAATGGAAAGTGGTAGCATATATTTCCTCTTTGTGCTTCCACTCTTAAATCCCTAGTAGTAATGCATGCTTGAAATAAAGGTGCTGGCATTATTTATCAATTCATTTATCTAAAATGAATTGCTCATTAAATAACCCTGAAAGAGGCAGCATAGTATATCATGTAAGACCATGGGATTTGCACAAGTAAGACCTGTGTTCACACTCACTTACTAGCTTTAAAACCCTGGAAAACATGCTTCATCTCTCTAATCTTTATTATCCTTGCCTGGAAGGTAGGGGTAATAGTAGTTCCTACCTCAACTTAACAGAGTGCATTGCTTATGATGAGTGTCAGATAATGTTAGCTATTGTTATTTATACATAACTTATAATTAAGATTTAAGTGATTTCATATTTCTTTTACTGTCAGTTCTCATTATCTTCATGACAACAACTGCTACTTCCTATACTATAGGTCTTCCACAAAACACAGAACATGTATATTCACTATCAGGGGAAAAGGAAGCCTTGTGTTCGATTGCAGTGCAAAGCCATTTACATTATGAAACTTGATGCTGCAGTCTTGTTGAACTGTATTTACTAATTAATATAACTTTGGGAATAGGGAAATGTGTTGTTTAACAGGATGAGCATTTGTCTAGAAGCAGTTTAGAGTTCTGACACAACATATAGGATGGTTTTAGTGTTATTTTCTAATCCAAGGTTTTACTTAGTCTTGAAAAGTATGACTTGGCTACATTTTTCTTTTTAGATGCCTTACAAAGATATCCAAAACCTGAGGCAAATTGTGCTCTAATTGTGCAGAAATTTCACAAAAGGAGCCACCAGCTACCTTTTTTCAAACCTGAAATGCACGTAATTAAATTATTTTCCTACCTTTTTCTCTGCTGCCAATTAACAATAATAGAGGTGAAGAACTTAAAGAAGTGAATATTCATTTACATCCCCAAGAAGGCAGCTGTGATCATGCACAAAGTCTGCAAACAAATCAGGAACATAGCAGGTACCTACTATTAAAATTAACTCAAAAGGTTTTTAAAAACTCAAATATGGAAAATGGAAGCAGGATTTAAATATGATGGTGCACCAGGTAGGTCACTGATACCAAAGACGTTTAGAAGTATTCAGGAGTTGGAAACGTCATGTTGTTGTTGCTTTTCTTGGGTAACTGTTGTCTCTGTGATCTGGGGTGAGGACTCTGTCAGCGCTGTGCACAGGCACTGGTTCTCAAAACATTCCTGTAGTTTTGCTTGTTTATGCCATGAACCTTTGAGAAGTAGAAAGCTTTACTTTTCCTTGTGGAACCCAACTGTTTGCCACTTGGGCGTTCCTCCAACTCCCCCAGCTTCCCTTAATTGTGCAGGATCTCTTGAGGATCCCGTGGGAACTTTCTCTTCACCTCTTCCCTTGCTTTCCCACTTTCACTGACCTCTGTCCCTCACCTGAACTCCTAGGAAGGCTCTCTCCTTTCTGTCCTCCTCCTCTTGAGCTTGTTACCATGTCTTATCCCTTCATTCCACCTACTCAAGTAGTCCTACCCCAAGCTGTTGTATAGTAAATCCCCAGATCTTGATAAAGATGTAATGGGAAATGACACTACAACCCAAAGTGGCACACAACATAGACGTGAATATTAGAAATTACTGAATGAAAAAGTAACTGTTTTTGTAAATAAAGTGTTACTGGAACATAGCTATCCAGTCATTTACCTATTGTCTGTGGCTTTTTCACACTATGGCACAATTGAAAAGAGCAGTGCCCCTTTTACCTGTGGGGCATACATTCTAAGATCTGCAGTACATTCCTAATACTGTGGATACTACTGAACCCTATATGTACTATGTTTTTTCCATCTTATCTATGCACTCATTGCACACTGTGGCCATGACTTTTTCAATTTGAGGTGTGACAGCAAAACTAGCACAAATTTTCTTTTCCCTCTTCATAATTCACTGGTGGAAGATGTGTCCTTACTTAGATCTTAGCAACTTGAGGATATTGCTTTTCTTTTCTGAAGTTGAAAACTTTCACTTTTTACTTAAAGGAAGCACTTCAGAGCTTTTGTTTGGCATGTCAACTTGCCAGCATCACTACTCTTGCACTTTGGAGCCATAAGTAAGTAAAATAAGGGTGACTTAAACACAGCACTGTGATACCATGACAGTCCATCTAATAAGCCACATGCTGCTTTGTGACTAGCAGGCAGGGAGCATATACTGTGGATACACTGGGCAAAGGAAGGATTCATGTTCCAGGTGGGATCACTCGAGATTTCATTATGCTACTCAGAATGGCATGCAATTTAAAACTTATGAATTGTTTATTTCTGGTTTTCCATTTAGTATGCTCAGATTAGGATTGACCATGAGTGGCTGAAATCATGGAAAACAAAACCATAAATATGCAAAAAGGAAATCAATGGTTTGCACAGTTGGAACTTGAGCAGATCTCTATTATTTCTCAGGTTTCAGTGAAAGTATCTTTTAAAGGAAGACTAGAAATTAACTGTTTGAGTGTGAGCCTTGCTTAGAATTAAAAATTCCCTTGTAAGAAACAATTCTAATTTCTATTCTTACCCCAGAATGGAGTAGGTTGGTGAGCAATGTCATTAACCAATATCTGATGCCTGTGACTTTTTAATTGTTAGAAATTTGTGAGATATTTTTAAACATCATTTTTCTGTGGGAACTACCATACATACTAACAATGTGTAAAATACCATATTGTCTAACCTAATTATATTATTGAGCCATTCTGTTAACCTCTGGCCTCACATTTTTGATCTGAAAAGCAGCAGCTGAAATGGTTACTCTCCAAAGCTATTTCTAATGCTAACCTAACTTTCTTTTTGCCTTTTTTGTATACTTAGATGTGAGATGTAAGTTAGTTTAAGACCACAATGCTCAAATGAAATTTTCTGTTTCCACTATTAGAATAAGAACGGAATAATATGCTTTATCATTGAAAATCTACTTATGGAATATGTTTTGCAATATATTTACTTTTTAAAGCCTTCATTGCCAACAGGGACAAATAAATGTGTTCCATCTGAGAAATGCCCTTCTTCCTTTATTTGATTGGTTTCAGGATACCTGCTTTGGGTGTGGCATGCCACAGCAATGCTCTTGCTGGTAACAGCTTTTGGCAGGCAGATGCTTACTAAGTGCAACAGAGGAGGCATGGCTCCCAGGGCCAACATCAAAAAAGATAGTGTATCTTCTGTCTAGCCATTCTCTTTCAGGTTTTCACAAACACCTAAGTTGCAATTCACCAGGGCATTGAAAAGCATCATGTAAATATACTAATTTAGGGGCAAATAATCATCTAACATTGTTTTATTTTAAAGAAGTGGGACTCTGATAATGGCATTACCAACCACCAACTACATCATAGCACAGTTCATAAAACCTTACAAGAGATCTACCACGCAGCTCAAAACCAGGTATTCATGCATTTTCGCCATTCTCTTCTCTTTGGCAGTTTGACAGAATCTTTAGGAGGAGCTAGAGGAAACATGAGTTTTTACTCTGCTCCTCTCAAAACCTTGACTCTTTTGAGTTCCTTGTGAGGACCTTAGGAAGTTCACTGTCAATACTGTCCTCCGAGCTTAGTCACTAAAATGTTCTCAAGGCTGAGGGACAGATATTAGCTTCACTTCATAAGTCAGCTCGCTAGCCTGATTCAGGAAGGTTTTCGGGAAGCAGACAGTCATATCTCTCATTGTTTTTAGAGACAAATTCAGCTTTGCTTCTAGTGTCTAAAATTGGTAAAAATAAAAATCTCTCAGAATGTTTTAGCATCTGGTAAGCTGATGCAGGAAAGACTGGCAGAGGCATGTTAAATGCACTTGACAGCAACACCCATTTGTTTCATTCAGTGTTAAGTCCATATTTGTTATACATCTACTGCAGGCCTAGAACTGTCTGGGCACTGAAGGAAAGGCAAGAAAACTCCATTCCTGAGGCATGGAGCTTGTCCAGACAAATAGGCAACAAGCTTTGGAACCTAGCAAATGGAGCCTCCTCAGTTTAGTTAACTCAACAAAACTTGAAGCAATCAATATGAAAACTCTCAATTATAGTAAGAATGCCTTGATGAACACCTAGTGTGGAAATTTCATTGATTGAAAAAAATTTCAATTAAACTTCAGTCCTTGGACCTAATCAAGGACCTATAACTAAGAAACAAAGCACTAATCATGCTTTTCTGTATCTTTTGAATTTTGTCACAAGAAAAATAAACTTATTTTCAAGCCTATAAATAGAAGAAAAGCATTTTTTAAAACTTTATTGAGATATAATTGGCATATGGCATGGTGTACAGATGGCTGTGGAGATGGGTAAATAGATTCTCTGTTTTCATAAATAAGTGTCTACACTGAACCACTAAACATTTCTGTTATATAACTATTTTATTACTGTCAGAATGAAGGGAAGCAATAATTTCCCTTCCTTGAATTTTCTATTCAGTGTCTCCTTAATTATACCTCCTTTATTCTGTGTCATCATGGAGTATCCAATTTTACAGTCATGGATATTTAGGTGTTTATTTTATACATCACCTCCACACTTAGTGTCCCGAGTGCTCTGTGAAGAGCTCGAATATTATGTTGGTCTGAGAGGAAGTGGAAATTCCATGGTTTTTTAATCCATAAAGTCTTTGGCTCATCTCACACACAGAACTGTTGAAATACATATACAGTTTTGTAATTCCAGAAGAAGCATTCGACGTTTGTACTGAGAGCCTTCATTTCCTCCCCATCCTCTCATTCTGTAACCCTCTGCAATACAGGTTCTACCCCCACCATTGTATGGATAAATGTGATGTTGATGTATATGTCAGATTGCTAAGCAATTTTTCTTTACGTGATTCCAAATGTAATAGAAGATCAGTCAACACAGAAAACCAAAACCTGCTTTGTTGCAATAAAAAGGGTATCAAAAGTTATACACAAATTTGATTCTGCTTTTTCCTACTTCTGAATATATTATAGTTTCTCACCCTGATGTTTTTGACATTGATTGTTGTATGGAATTCCATCCCACAAGGCTACCTACCACCAGTTCCTTAATACTATTATTAGATCTTTAGGGTTCATATTTTTTCTGAAATTATACATCATCGCTCCCAGTTCTGATTATTTCTTTAGGACAAGCTCTAAAATGGAACTGGTGGCTTAAAATCCATCTCCATTTAAAAACATTTCACATTTGGAAAAGTTATGTTAAAAATTAAAATAAAAGTCTTCGGGTGCTGGTCCCCTCAAAATGTTTATTCCCATTGGTCAATGTCATTCTTCTTTGGCAACTAATACAAAGAAAAGGTCAATTTCTTTTTCTTTCCTACCAATCACGTTACTCTTTGTTTTTTCTTTAGTCATACAGGGTGACTCCCAACCCTGTCAGTAAATCTTGCTCGTTCTTAATTTACCAGCATTAAAAGATTGTTTCATCATAAAAGTTCTCAATATCTACATGACCTAACCAAGTCCCACCCATGCTAACTCGAATGATATTCCTTGCTTCCAAAAATTTGCCACTTAGTACACCCTGGTCCTTATATTCTTTCATGCATGGATATATCATCTTCAATGAAACATTTAGTTCTGGAAGGGCAAGGGCCCCATGGAATTGACGCTTCATATGCTTAATTGCGCAGTGTTGCTTAATAGTTTTCCTTCCCAGGGGTCCTCTCAAGGGAGTAGGGGACAGAGTAATTTATTGCACATCAGGTGTTGAGAATGCAGTGGCCAAATCAGCCAGGCCAGGCCCTTTCCAGTCCAGACCTAAGCACAACCCCAAGGCAGAGGCCCCTCCTTGCAGGCGGCCCCATTAGCCCTGCCCTCCTCCCGTGCCCGCCCAGGACACGCCCACCTGTGGTTGGCGCCTGACACTCTTTGAATCTGGGGTGTGCAGGGTCCCCTAATTTGACTCAGTGAAGTACCTGCTCCTTGACTCTGAGGTTTCCTGCTGATCTCCCAGAAAATGATAGCGTCTGGCAGAAGGCAAAAGACACCTCTCTGCCTCCCCAAGAGTCCCTTTTCTTCGTGGAGCTTCGTTGGGATCATTTTGGTGGCTCTAGTGCTCCTGTTACCCACATCTTTCGGTAGGAGGTTGGCGTGGGTGTAGCTCCCGGGTCGAACTGCACCAGGCCTGGGAGCAGGCAATCCGGAGCCAAAGGAGGGGAAGCTTCGTTTGGAGGGTCAGGTTGGAGGCGCAGGGCTTGGTCCCTCTGGATGGTGCGGGGCCGGGGTGAAGGCGGGGCCAGAGAAGCCCAGGGTTTTCTGTGAACAGATCTAGGGCGGTGGAAACCCCTGAATATCCAAGGTGAAAATCGCTCAGTGGTCGGCCCCGAACCGCGGCGGACTCTGGGCACCGCAGGTATTTGCCCAGGCCTAAGCTGTGTCCCTTGCAAAAGCTTGCAGGTGTTTGGGGCTGAATAAATCAGGATGCGAAGGGCGGACGGACCTGGTGCTCAAAGGAGGGACTTGCTCTTGAGTGCCCCCATGCGTGGGGAATGTTAGTAGGCCTTTGGTGTGCCCATGAGAAGGGTTTGGGCTGTGCTGCTGAGGCGGGGTGATGCCTTGGTGAGTGTGCTGTTGTGCCCCACTAGATTGGGCTGAGGTACCCCAAGAGGGTGTTGCCTGGAGTGTGTTTTGTGGAAGTGTCCAGGGCACCAGTAGGGCAAGGAAGCTCGCTGCTTGTTTTGTATGGGGCTGGGAAGAGCATGTTGTATGTATAGAGCTCACCGGATAGAAGGCTCTGGGTTCCCAGGCTAGAGAGTTTTGGAAGAGTGTGCAGTGCTTTTTATCCATACAGGTAATAGGTTGCTTGTCAGCCTAGTGGGGTTTGTTTGTTTGTTTGTTTGTTTGTTTGTTTTGTTTTTCCTGCCATGGAATCATCTTTGTGTTCCTATCCAGTATAGGTGGTATCGTATTCTATTCTACCACCAAATGGCTTTGACTTTTTTTTTTTTCATTATCTTGGGTCCTATCTGAGGGATGATGCAAAACAACCTAAAAAACATCAGTAGCCAAACTTAATGAGAAATTAGTATCCTAAAAAATTTGTTAATATACTTTTCCCTATGGCTCATAAACTAAAGCTGAAGGCCCTTCCACTAAGCTTATTTTGTGCTTCACTGAATCCAATGTGTACACTAATATGTGTGTGTGTGTGTGTGTGTGCGCGTGCCAAAAAAGACATACTTATACAAAATGTACACAAGCACGGGGCAACCATTTTTAACACTTGAGGATATATTTTTTCTCTCTTCTTATGCCCCAATTACTTATAGGATTCCATTACATATACAGTTTGTTTGTATGCCACATTCTGTCCTTAGCAGAATTCATTCAGTCGGTATTTGCCTTTTTATGTGCCAGGTCCTGTGCTGGTTTGGGGGCCACACTGGTGAACAATACCAAACCATTCCAACTTTCATGATCCCTGTTTCACTATTTATTTCTGCACTCGTGCACACATGCACACATATAGGAATGTAAGCTGGGACTGTGTTTTGCCCACTGTTAGATCCAGGCACATAGTAGGCAGTCCATCAACATCTGCTGAAATTTATTGGAACTGGCAGAAAGGAACCAAACCATAATACTGGTATGTTATAACCCCAGACAGGTGCCCTGGAGGGAAGGAGCATGAGTCTCCGACAGCATTTAACAAGTGACTGGTCAAAGGAAGACTCTTCTGCTCATGAGACAGGCTAAACTCTGCTGCTTTGGGGCTTCTGCCCTTGCTGTCCCTCAGTGTGGGAACATTCTCCTGCCACCTCTTACATAATTGGCTCCTTATCCTTCAGACTCACTGATGATGTTACCCCCTCAAAACATCACCTTCTCTCACCAAATTATCTCAGGGAGACACACACACCCCAGTTCAAATCCCCTCTAACTTGCAGTCACTCTTCTTCCAAAACTTTTTTTTCAGTCCATTCTCCACTGGAATTCAGAGATCTTGTGTGTCTGGTCACACTTCTGGTTCCAAATGCTCAATATTTTTACCTCAGAGTCAGTGCTCTTGTCTAAATATTAAGTGCCAGAATATTAAGTATAAAATACAGCTGGATCTTAGAAATCAGGCAGAAAAATATTCCTCCTGCTTTGAGGGGAAAATTTCTTCCAAGAGCCATGCTTGGAATGGGCTTTCTGTAGCGTCTAAGGAGCCAAGGCAAAACCAGCTGGGGGTCAGAGAGGCTCTGTCTTCCCCTGTTTATGTTGAGTCTGCACGTTTCAAGTTACTCCCGTCTTCTTAATGTTGATTACTTAAAATTTCCTTTATTGGGGAGTGAAAGAATAAAAACAGTGATGGTAAGAAGAAAATTAAAGGAATTTAAAAAAAATAAAGATTAGGCTAAACTCTAGAAATTGAAGGAAACTATAAATACAGTTTGGAATAGACAAAAATAGATAAAGTGCATAGGAAGCAATATGGAAGATAACAAAACTAGAAATGAAGAGGAGGAAAGACAAGGTAGAAGGTTAAGGCTGAAAGGTAAAATCAGAATATAAAAAGTCACGGGATGTATTGTACGGTATACAGAATATAGTCAATAATACTGTAATAACTATGGATGGTGCCAGGTGGGTACTGGACCTGCCAAGAGGATCACTTTGGAAATTATATAAATGTCTAACCCCTATGCTGTATACCGCGCTAATAATAATGAATGCCAAGTATAATTGAAAATATAAAATAAAACAGGCTCCATTTTCTAGGAAAAAATAAGAATAATACTGTAGGTCATTAGGGAAAATAACGTAAAATAAAACTTAGAGAGTAAAAGTGAGAAATCACTATGCCCTGCAGGAAAAATACATGAAAAAGTAAACATTTCACTTGAAGCAGCTCAGGAGGAGACTTTGTAAGTAGACAGTGTTGTGGCGGGGAGCCTTGCATCTCAGAAATATTTGCCAAAGGGTTTGACATCACAGAAGGGAATATTTGTAGAATTTTGGGGCCAGTCTCATTCTTCCAGAGAGGGATGCTTTCTTGGACAAAACTTAAAATCTATTTCTGTGGATGGTCTCTACTGCCTATTTTAGGTCTTTTCTTCCTTTCAAATTAAAGAAGCCAACATCAACAAGTACTTATGCAATAGTTTCTCAGTTTCCTTAGTCTCTATATTACAATGCAAAGAAAGAAGTTCTTACCTTGTCAATTGCTAGGTTTCTAGAACACTAAATGATAGACAACAAAAGAAATTGATAACCACATTCTTCCCCAGCGCATAAAGTTTAAACCAGTTATTTTTAATGCTATATTCATTACAATATCTTCACCATTGTTTTCTGTATGATAGCAGTGATACTGTTGACTACCAAATTTTTTTGAATAGCTACTATGAGGGGCACATTGTGCTAGGTCTTATGGCCACATGGATGAGTGAAGTTAGCCATGTTAACTATTCAATGCAAAAGTATGTGCTAATTATCAGAGAAATACAAGCACAGAAGAGTCCAGGAGAAGAGGATTGGTCTCTGCCTCCCTGGAGGAAGCAGAAAAGGCTGCATAGAGGAGATGTTGAGTGGATTCAGTCTAAGAAGACGAGTTGAGCAGGAGGTACAGCTGAGAAGGTAGAAACAGTGCCCATGAATTGCAAAAATTTTAATTTTTATAATGTACATATTATGCAAAATGATCTGTAGAACCAATTCAATCCCTATCAAGATTCCAATGACATATTTCATGAAATATAACCAACAACTCCAGAAGTTGTATGAAACCACAAAAGACCGAAAGCAGCCAAAGCAATGTTAAGAAATCGTAAGGAGGCATTACATTTTCTGATTTCACACTATAGTTGAGAGGTTTAGTCATCAAAAGAGCAAGGTCTTGGTATGAAAACAGACATACAGATCAATGCAACAGTAGAGAGCACTTAGAAATATATCTATGCATATATGGTCAATTAATTTCTGACAAAGAAACTCAGTTTATATAATTGTCTCTTCAATCAATGGCATTGATAAAACTGAACCCCTATCTTACAACATACACAAAACTCAACTCAAAGTATATTAAAGACTTGAGCATAAGACCCAAAAACCATAAAACTCCTAGAAGAAAACACAGGGGTAAGTACCTACACATTGCTCTTGACAATGACTTTTTTGGATTTGACACCAAAAGCAAAAGCAACATTAACCAAAAAAAACAAAAAAAACAAAAAAAAAACTAGTAGGCCCTGACCAGTGTATCTCCATTGGCTGGGCAAGACTAGAGGTTGCCAGCTCAATTCCCAATTGGGGCATATGCCTGGGTTGCATTTTCGGTCCTGTTCTGGGCACATGTGAAAGGCAATGTTGCTCTCTCACATCAGTGTTTCTCTCTCACATCAATGTTTCTCCCCCTCTCTCTCTCTCCTCCCCGTCTCTCTAAAAATAAATAAAATCTTTAAAACAAGTGGAACTACATCATACTAAACAATTTCTTCACAGCAAAGGCAATCATCAACAAAATGAAAAGAACACCTACATAGTGGGAGAAAATATTTGCACTGAAAATAATTATCAGTTAAAGGGATAATATCGAAAATGCATATGACACTAGTAAAACCTAACATAAGAAAAATAATCCAATTTTTGAAATATGTGCAAAAGACCTGAATAGACATTTATCCAAAGAAAACATATGATAACGTGCTCAACATCACTAATCTTTAGGGAAATGCAAATCAAAGCTACAGTGAAATATCACCCGACACTTGTCAGAATGACTATCATAAAAAAATTAATAACAAGAGCTGGTGAAGATGTAGAGAAAAGGGAACCCTCATACACTGTGGAGGGATTGTAATATGGTACAGCCACTATGGAAAACAGTATGAAGAATCCTAAAAAAATTTGAAAATAGAGCAGCTATGCAATGCAGCAATACCATTTCTGGATATTTATCAAAAAAAAAATCATTAATTCACAAAGATATATGTACCCCTATGTTCATCATAGCACTGTTTATAATAGTTAAGATATGGAAGTGATGTATGTTTTCTTCTCATCTCTAGAGGAATAAAGATAATATGTACATAATGGAATATTGATTATATAATTTTATGTGTATATATTTATTGTATAATTATAGATGATGGAATATTATCCAGCAATAAAAAAGGATGAAATCTTGCCGCATGGGACAAAATGGATGGACCTAGAGGGCATTGTGTTAAGTGAAATGACTCAAAGAGAAAAATTCAAAAACCTTATGATTTCACTTACATGTGAAATCTAAACAAAACAAAATAAAAAATGAACCAGCAAAACAAAAAGAATCAGACTAATAGATACAAAGAACAAGCTATTGTTGCCAAAGAGGAAAAGGATGTGAGGTGCAAGGGAAAAATAATGTTTTAAGCTGTTTAGTGAGAACTCTGAAGTCTTGATACATTTTTTTCCTTTAGGGGACTCATGGGAGAAATTCAAAACAGTCTTAAAAATTAGTTGTAGTGTCAGAAAAAAAAGGAAATGCATGAACTTATTAGGAAGATAAGACGTCATGGTAGACCAGGAAAGAATAGAAGCCTAGAGATAGGTGGCAAATTTCCAAGTACAGATTAAGTGTTACTAGATTAGAAATAAGAAAAATTGGTATGGACTCACTAATCAAAAAAAAATGGTTCCTCAGAGTGATGAAGGGAGAGAGAGAACCAGAGAGAGACATGCATGGGAGAAATCCTTCATTTGCCTCCCGCATGCATCTACCTGCAACCTAGGCATGTGCCTTGACTGGGAATTCGACTTGCATCCCTTCAGTCTACAGGACAACAATCCAAACAATCCCTGAGCCACACTGGCCGTGACAGGATAATTTTCATATATCAAGTAGAATCTACTGTAGCCTTCTACAGAGAAATTCCTGCATTTCCACTGATGTTTAAATAAACTGAGGTATAAATTTACCATGTATTTTCAAAATCTTCAGAAGCTTATGGAGAGAAAATAAGTGAGGAAATGGTGAGGAATTTGCAACAACATTAAAAAGTTCCTGACAACCTATGTATTCCAAACAGAATTTTCCTGGAGTTCTGCAGTTAATGGACTATTCCTTGTTAGAACAATCCATACTAGTCACTGGACCATCTGCAGGTGGAAATGGAGAAGGCCCCTCTGCTCCACACCCTGTTTGTAGCTGTCACATGCCAGGTTGCCAGGACAAAAGTGGTGAGACAGGGTTATTGTATAACACAGTTATTAGGAAGTGGTCTTATGCTCGATATTTATAGGAACGAGGAAGAAAAATTAGAACTGGGCAAAAGAGGAAGCTAAGTATCACTATGATCTCAGTTAGGGCCTCAGGCAATTTAGGGCCTAAGGCCACTCTATGGGAATTTGTGAAACTGGAATGACCCTTTAGAGGGATGAAGCCAACATTTTATATCCCATGTAGATTAGTCATGGAATGTGGACTATGTCATAAATTGAGTGGGATCATGGAAAAGTTGCTTTAAAAACAAAAAGGAAAAGAATGGAAAAGATGGTAGTACCAGACTTAATGATCAAAGCATTTTTCCTAAACATATATATGTTTAGATGTTATTTAAATGAGGATAAGTTAAATTCTCAATCCTATTGGCCATGACAGTGGAAGAAACTGGATGATGTCTGATTTGATTCAAAATACTGTAGAACTATACAGTCTCATATGAAATAATGTAGCCTTTATGCAATAGAATTAAGATGGACTCTCTTCCCCCATTCTAGTTAATTGAATACAATAATGAAGAATAATAAATAAGCATATTTTCTTATTGCTAGGACCTAAAGCTTTAATGACTTAGGTAGCAATGCTAATTCCTTCAAGTAATTTTAGAAATCATATGTGTGATTTTATTTATAAAGGTTTCTGGTATACTTTAGTTTCTAGTGCTATCCCAGAACACTTTTTATTTATAAGGTTTTAATTTTTATTCATGAGGTTTTAGGAAGATGAATCTACTCCAGGGTCCTTAAGGAATTTATGAACAATTATTTTCTTTATCTCCTCCTCTAAAGTCTATCCTAAAATGTCTTTGAAGTCCTGAGCTTATTTCTCTATAAATGTACCCATACTGCAAGAAGGATGTACATTGTCCCAGAAATTACTGCCCCATTTTAGGTTTACTTTCTAAAAGTACAAGTTGTCAGGGTAATTGGTGACAAAACAGAAGCAGAGTAGAAGGGTTAGCCTCTCTTTTGATATTCCTGTGGTCTTTGTCTCTAGGTCAGTGTAAGTTCCTGCCAACATATCCTTTTGCTAAGCCTAAAGTTCAGAGTGATCAGCCTGAGTTTGCTGTTGGACATCTTGGGAATATGAATGCCTTCCTGGGTAATAGCAAAAGGTCATTCTTTACTATCTGTCTAAAGACCTCCATGTGTCCAGATGCTCAGCGATACTATAAATCTGAGTAATCTTTGTAATAGAAGCATCTTTGGATCTATTAGTATATCTCTATGAGTTAACCTGTTATTTCTCATGATAAATGATCAGCAAATTAGTAAGTCATCTCAATGAAGGGGGCTCCTGGGTGCTCCATGTGTTCTTAAGGGCATTGAGTATTGAGATTAAATCACCACAGCTGGCCCACCCTGTTTACCTGTAATCTCCATGACTTTCTCTGTGTTCTCTGTACTGTGTTAGAATGAGGTTAGAAGTTAGTATGCAAAGCTAATTATTTTCACTTCTTTCTTACCCCATTTAATTCAAGAGATTTTGTTTTAGCAACTACTAGGTATGAAGCTTTATGCTAGATGATGGGGCTAGAGAGAATCATGAAAGTCTGCCAGTCCCTTCCTATGATGAACTCCTATACTAATTGTAAAGACTGGCTTTTAAACAAATACTGTACTATGATGTAATTTCATTTATTCAAAGTGATAGCCCTGGCTGGTGTAGCTCAGTGGATTGAGAACGGGCTGAGAACCAAATGGTCACCAGATTCATTCCCAGTCAGAGCACATGCTAGGTTGTGGGCCAGGTACCCAGTAGGGGGTGAGCAAGAGGCAACCACACACTGATGTTTCTCTCCCTCTCTTTCTCCTTCCCTTCCCCTCTCTCTAAAAAAAAATAAATAAATAAATGAAGTCTTTAAAAAACAGAGATAAATTTATGAGATCATAGAGAAATTAGTAATAAATGCTATCTATAAGAATTAGGGAAACCTAGGCATTAAAGGTACAAGAAACAGCATATGCAAAAGCATAAAGGTATGAAAAAACGTGACGTCTTTGGAGATTAGGAAAATTCAGAGTGGTTTCAGTAAGGTACATGGTGAGCAATAGTACTTGATCAAGTAGATTGGAACTTAACTGTGAAAGGACATGATATTTTTCCAATCTAAATGACAAGTCATTGTAAGGTGTTTTTCATTTGTTTTTGCACATGGAAGAGTGACTTTTTTATTACTGTTCAAGTATAGTTGTCTCCCTTTTCATGCCACCATGCTCCACCATGCCCCCTGCCTCCCACCCTCGAATCTATTCCCTTTGGCTTTGTCCATGTGTCCTTTGTATGTGTTCCTTGATGGCCCTTCCCCTACTTTCCCCCATTATCCCTCTCCCTGCTTCTCTCTGGTTACTGTTAGTTTGTTCTTTGTTTCAATGTCTCTGGTTATATTTTGCTTGTTTGTTTGTTTTGTTGTAAGTTTTTAAATGTAGGCAGTGGCAGGACCATGCTTCTGAAAGATAATGAGCCCAGGGGGAGATGAGCATAGAAGATGGAGACCAGTGGAGACCAGAGTTAGAAAGGTAAATTGTGTTCCTCAGTGATCCAATGAGAGATAATAGCCTTGATAAAATAGCAGAGGAGAATGGGAAGGGTTTACAGGAACAAATATAAAGGACACATGGACAAAAACTAGGGGGATGTGGAAATGGGAGGGAGGTGGGGAGGGATGGGTGAGTGGGCTGGGATGTGAGTAAAGGACAGAAAACTGTACTTCAACAATGATTAAAATAAAATTTAAAAAAATAGTAGGTTTGGAGATTTCTGAAATCAGTCACTAAAATTTGGTGACCAACTGAATGAAGGGCAAAGAATAAAGAATGAGTTTCAAAAAGGAAAAAATGACTAATAAATTTACTTTTTTTCCTTTAAGCCATAAGATTTGGTAGATGATAACAGTAACTGAATATAAAAAGAAAAAATAAATACTATAATTATGGCTGACCACAATGTTTGCATCACACTCAGAAATATAGACTATATGCTTTACACAATTACTGTTCTGGAGTTGACTATTCATTTCCTTGGAAGACAGAAGTTTAGTAAATGTCATAAATTTCTTTGAATAAACATGAACAAGCTAATCAGAAAGTTCAGTCAGGTTGGGACTTGTAACACAAAAGGCTTCCCAAATCTTAGTCCCAAATCCTGTTTTGTTTTGTTTTCCTTTGTAGGTAAATCATGTGTGAGTCCTAGAGAACTCCTTCATGCCCCTGTCTTCACACATGAGTATCAAGTTGGGGCCAATAAATATTCTTATAAAGAAGGGTGAGTTGGCAGGAAACATTTCCAGGGTACATGGGTTTCACAGCAGTTGTTTCAGCCAGAAGCCACCTATCTTCAAAAAGGGATTTGAGTAATTGCCACCTACCCTTCAAAATAGAGAAGCAAAAAGAGAATCGCCTACCTCATCTGCTCTAGAGACTATCTTTTAGGATTACCCACTAGAGAGGTTACCTAGAAGAGAAAGTAGCTCGGGCTACCCTTCTTCCAATTTTAAATCTCCAGTGTTACTGGCCAGCAGGCGAATTTTACTCGGTTTCAGATTCTTTAATCTTTTGTATGAGTCCTTAGTCCATGACTGATACTTGTCATACATGATATTCCATCCTTTCCCGTTTTTTGCAGTGGACAAAGAACTAAGCTTTGCTGAAGTCTACATCTAACTGAGAGACAATCACTCATCTCTTTGTCTTTAGGAGTTTTTTAATTGATTTGAGAGAGAAGATGGTGGGGAGAGGGAGGAAAACATTGATTTGTTGTTCCACTTATTTATACATTCATTGGTTGCTTCTCATAAGTGTTGTGACTGGAGTTTGAACCCACAGTCTGGGCATATCCGGATGACTCTCTAAAGAACCGAGCTACCTGGCCAGGGTCTTTGTAATTTCAATATCAATTCATTAGTGACACATTTGCTTCATGTATAATATTATCTTAGATAATATTGTAACATGGAATAAGGTCATGCCTTTATGTAAATATGAGTGAAATGATCCCTTTATTTTACACCCTAGGTAAATCCTCTTGTATTCTTCTAGAGGGAAATTAGGCACCTACATATCAAAATTTGTACTCAGGAAAGTTACATGTGGATTGGAAAGTTCTGGGCTCAAAGCTGTAGTTTATCTTCTTCCAATTCCCTTTGATTACTTCCCCTTTGATGACAAGTTATTTCATAGTGAATAAGGGCTGAAGTCTAAATTATACCATGAGATTACACACTGCTAACTTCATGCAAACAAAGGTCATGCCAGGTGTTTCCTATAACAGCTTATCTATATTCTGGCATTGGATCTAGTGACCATACTATAGTTTTTTGAGTTTTCATCAGGGAAGTTCAATGCATCATCTACTTTGCTACTTACTATTAAATAGCTTTGAGATAAGGATATGCATTTTCAACAAAAATTGATCAATTGTACACTGAATTGGTTGGACAAAATACCCTGAAAGTGTAACATTTAAATGTCTTCTTTTCACACCTAATCCCCAAAAACCCTTTCCTTGTGAGTCACCCAAGCCATATTTAATGGGCACTTTTATAACAGCAGTAGAGAGAATTTTTACTATGGAATAGTGGTGACTGATCAGTGCCATGTTGGACAGAATGGAAAAAAGCTGCTTGACCTCATGGGTGAGAAGTCGATATACTGAACCAGCAAAGGCAATCAAGTTGGCACCTGGAGCAGCTCTCCTCCTCAGTGTATTAAAATAGTCAAATGCCTAATTGCAGAAATTGAAAATGGAATTATAGACATTCATTTTCTTAAATGATACCATGATGTTTAAGGGTAAGCCTGGTTTTACCATGGAAGTCGGCAACAAGGTATGGTGCCACTTAAACAGTTCATGGAATGCTCCACTTCCAAGGTGTTTCAAGGATGACTTGGAATGAAAATTTGGTGATCAACAAATGAAATGATACTTTTGGTTGAATAGAAAAGTGGTAGGTATGGGAAAAAGAGGTAAAGATAATAAGTGCAGTTGAGTATCCTGGTTAAAGAGTTTGAAAGCAAACTTTGAAAGTAGTAGTTACATGTTGAAGAGGTAGGACACTTGCTATATTCTGCAGTGTGTTAGATCTACATTAATTTGGGGAATTCAGAAGACATTTAAAAAGCAAATAGTACCCGAGCCAGTGATCAGAAATTTTTTTCTAAAGCACATACGATATTCAATTTTATTTAGATGAGGATAAAATGAATTCTCAACCTTATTGGCCATGCCAAGGGGAGAATCTGGCTGATGTCAGAATTTGACTCAATAAAAAAACCTGTAGGCATTGTGCACTCTCATATTGAAAAATGTAGTCTTTCTGTAATAAGGCTAAATTAAGGTTGAATCTCTTCCCCCATTCACTCTTTCTCCCCTACTCTTACTGAAAAATATATGACTTACAAAAATTTGCCAACATTCAGATCTACCCCCTCACACTCACATACAAGGCCCAGAACCTTTATCAACTGGTTTGGAGAGTGGGAAACTGAGGTAGATTTTGGTGATCAAAATGTATTACCAAAGTTTGGTTTCCTTAACTACAATATTAGTGAGAGGATAACCAAGATCATTCCAGCTACATAAGTGGAAAATGATGAGTGGATGGAATGGTTCCTGGTACCAATCAAGAGAGAGAAAGCAGATGATTGCATGCTTCATCATGTCTAAAAAAATGAATGGATGTTATCCCGCTCCAAATCACCAAAGCATCACTCTGCTTGACATTTAGAAGAGTTGACACGACCACTTTAATTCAACCCCTGCTGACCCCAACATGGCTTAGGTTGTAGAGAAGAAAGTTCTTATTTCAGAAATAAAAGGTCTCTGGTCCAGTTCTACCAGGGTAGACAACCTTTCTCAGTGTGTCTACCACCTCCACATATCTACCGTGGTAATTATAACAAAAGGAATAAGGAACTCTTTGCATGAACAGAGTGTCCTACAGCTGTGAGCCTGGCTACAGTCTCATTGGAGCTAATGCTATGCAGTGTACATCCTTGGGAACCTGGAGCCATACAGCCCCCAAATGTGAAGGTGCCTAAAGCTCAATTCCATCTTAAGGAAAATCAGCTGTTTCCTGACTCTTCATAACCCAGCTATAAAGAATTAATATTCACACAAGAATGTAAAGGATATGAGGTCATTATTCCAAATCCCTGACTACTTCCTATGGATTTTTCAAAAGAATGAGGCATCAAAGGATGACAAATGACTGTAGTGAGGCTGCTGTATCTTTAGTAGAGGAACAGAATGTCCTTTCACCACTTGTAGCCCCAGTTGTGTGTTTGAAACAGGCATCAAATAATTTCTACATTCCGGGTGTTGTACTTGCTCATTTCAGGCCTTTTATCTCTCTGGGTCCCAGTTATGACCTTATGAAGTAGCTTGATTTATATGATACACTAGGAAACTGAGACTTAGAGATGGTAAGACTTGCCCAGAGTCACTCAGCTATTGAATGACAGTGGGGATTTGAAACCAGGTCACCTGAGCCCACATTTCATTAGTCCATGGTGCCTCCACATGTGATTAGCATGTCATTAACATATATTTCATGTGCTTTTTGCCTTTATTAAAATTGATTAGACTCAGAACTATTTAATAAATATGTTTTATTGTCATTGTTTGGTCAAGATGACACCTATAAGTTCTATATTGACTTGTTTGCTGAGGACCAAGTGAATGGTAAGAATTTAGGATCTTTGGTATCAGTAGGACTATCAGTAAAAAATAAATTATACACATTTCTAGTTCTGTTTTTCATAAAGTGGCATATCCTATATTTGGACCTTTAATCTAAATTTGAATCTTTTTGTTGTCATAACCAATACCACCACATATTTCTTTTTCTTTTTTTAATTTTCAGGGATTTCTTGTGACCCTCCTCCTGCAATCAAAAATGGTCATACTAGTTATGTTTCTGTCCCTGTACCTATTAATACTGTCGTGAGGTACAGGTGTTTGCCTAACTACCGCCTCATTGGAGAAAGAAGCCTTCTTTGTATTAGTAGAGACCAAGTGAAAGGAACCTGGGATAAAGATGCTCCTATATGTGAATATTTCAACAGGCGGTCTACTTGCCCCGAGCCCATAGTACCAGGGGGACACAAAACTAAAATATCTAGGCCACCATACAGACATGGTGATTCTGTGACATTTACCTGTAACACCAACTTCACCATGAAAGGAAACCAGACCGTTTGGTGCCGAGCAAATACAAAATGGGGACCAACACCACTACCAGTCTGTGAGAGGGGTGAGTAAATAGGAAATTAAACAGATTTGGGAGGGTGGATCCTTCATTTCTGTGCAGGAGAAATTTCGTATCATTCTGAAGGAAGAACAGTGTTGATGTGTGAATGGTGGCGATTAGGGTGGAAGCATGGCCAGGGTGAAAATTATCATTTCCCTGAGGTATTTTTTTAGTCGTAAAGGTTATGAGTGTTCATTCAACAGGCATGAATAGAACAAATGTTTTAAATTATGATCAGAAAAAGTAACTGAACATACCTAATAATTGAATTGAATAAGTCTCACAGGATTGGGGACCAGAGTTAGTGCTGGTTTTATGAATTGTGTGGTTTTAAACCATATTCTGAATTAATGTTAAAATGAGAAGACATGTGAGATCTGTTAGCAAAATTACACCCCATGGACTCAACACTCATCTGTAAATAGCTGCTAATGCACGCTGGCAAAAATGGTGCCCTGGTCTATGTGACTCTATAAACACTGTCTGAAGTGATCGAGTAGTTTTCCAAATCATCTTCCCAATCATAACATTTCAAATCAAATGACTTTACAAGTGAGGTCTTCATTAATTTTTATTTAGTTGGGCTTAAGCTGTTGCTGAAATCTAAATCTGAACTTCTGTCATAAAATTAGAGTAGCTGGAATGTTTGAGAAACATTTTACCATCAAAATTAGCTATTTATTTACTTAGTGAAGAGCAAAATCAATTTTATATTAGCAAGTTAAAAAGCTATTATTGGAAAATATTATTTTATGTATATATTTATAAAGATATAAACACAGAGGTAAGGACAATCTGAAAATAGTCACTAAATGAGGTGATTGTACAAGAGAATTCAGCCTTAATAAAGATTTAGGTAGATCTTTATGTATTTACGTGGAAAGGTCTCATACGTTATTAAGCAAATAAAGAAAGGCAGAGAATAAGATGTGAGTACACACAGTGTCACCCAATATGTATATACATGTATCACATATAGGATCCCAGAAAACTGTTACTAATATTGTGACAGGACATAGATGAGCAGCAGACGTTCTTAGATAGGAGCTGAACAGCAGCCATTCCCAGATAAGCAGTTATCTCAAGGTCGTTTGCTAACCCCCGCGTTCTGCTTCTGTATGCCCGCTTTCAGCAGCTGCACTTCTTCCCCCACCTCCTTCTGCCTTTGTAACAAGAATATAAGCAGCCCCAGCCTGAGCTCGGAGCCCAGAATTTGGAATCTGTCTCCTCTGGGTCCACATGCGTGAATAAAACTCCCCTTCACAAACCCCGAAGCTCTCTGAGTCGTCTTTTCTGTAACATTTTCGTTCCCTGACCGGAAAAAACTCACGTGAGCAGGCTGTTGCCTCCAGTGAAGGTGGCCCCAGGGCCCTGGGGCGGCTGGTGGGGCCCGGTGGTGTTAAGTGGGCGGGCGCCCAGTGATTTCAGGTCCTGGACATCTGGGGCCCCGCCGGCTCTGCCCCAGGACTGCTCTTTCACCCGGGCTGGCGGGGTTCACACTCCTAAATCTGGGAAGGCGCCTATCTGGTAAGTGCCCCGGGAACCTGTGCCCAAGACCAGGCCCACCCTTGAGGTGGAAGGAGGGACTGATCACCCCTCAGGCCCAAAGGACCAGGTAGGGTTCCCACTGCTTAGGCGGGTGGGAACTTGATAAGCTCTGTGTGCTTGTGTGAATGACTGTTTTTGGTGCTCCACCAGCAGAAGCCTACAGAGCTTGAGTGAGTCCCTTCCCTTGTCTGTCAGCTCTGATCAGGAGAATTCATTATGTTGGGGGTTAGTTCAGCGTAGTGTCATCCCCATGCATCACCTTTGGAGGTTCAACCCCCATTAGGGAACGCAGGAGAAGTGACCAATGAGTGCATTCCTGGTTGGAATCACAAATCGCTGCCTCTCTCTCGTTGCCATTAATTAAATAGGGTGTTAGTCAGCCAGATCTTGAAAAAATAGAGAGAGACTTATAGTATGATTGTGTTGTTCAGTTTACCACTGCGAAAAAGGGATTCTCATACAATTAACAGCACTTGGGTCTCTTTCCCCAGTATGTCAGCCACCTCCAGAAATCCTGCATGGTGAGCACACCCTCATTGACAAGGCCAGCTTCTCCCCTGGGCAGGAAGTGTTCTACAGCTGTGAGCCTGGCTATGACCTCAGAGGGGCTGCCTCTCTGCTCTGTACACCCCAGGGGGACTGGAGCCCCGCAGCGCCCAGATGTGTGGGTGCGTACACACTCTTGTCTGCTTTGAAGTTTTTAGCCTGGGCTGGGCTTTATTCTCCACCTGCCTGTGTCATCCCTGTTTTCCTTTTTCTCCAGTGAAATCATGTGCCGACTTCCTGGACCAGCTTCCTAATGGCCGCGTGCTCCTTCCACTTAATCTCGAGCTGGGGGCAAAAGTGTCCTTCGTTTGTGATGAGGGGTGAGTGTGAGCTTGCCAGGCCTTCTGGAGACTGAAATTGCACTTAGAAGTTCATTCAAAAGGGGAGGTTTTGGTGTGGCAAAAAACAAAATCAAAAATAGAAAACAAACCTTAGGGGCATTAAATTTTGAAAGTGTGTAAGAAAAGGAAGACTAAGAAACAGGTGGAACTAATTATGATAGATATGAAGGGAAAATTGTGACATACATTAAATGGCATGTATAAAGACAAATACAATGAGTGGTTATGAGTACATATGTTATACATTGTGTGGAAAAAAACATATTTCCCAAGCAGAGGAGAATCAGAGTAATTTCGAGAAAAGTTTCATAGGTAAAGAAAAAGCTTATTAAAATAATTAAGATTAGTTAAGAATTATTTCAGGCATTTCCTTAACCATCAAAAGTGAAATTTGTAATGGGTGCAAAAGGGTAAGAATAAGCATTTTAATGTGATCATATATCTACGGGTTGGCAATGGGTTAGGTGCTCCGAATTGTGGTCATGGTGGCTGATGTGATGTTTTAGGTAAGGTCATTAACTTGTTCGTGTGGATCTGGTGCTCTTCACTGTGTGCACATCTGGGCATGGGAAGGATCGAGCGTCAGCAATGAAGCACCTGGCCCAGGCAGTTCCAAAGAATCCTGGCGGGCACCCATTGCCAGTACCCGAGAAGATTTATGAATCACCAGGGTCCCATGGCTGTTGAGAATTCTGGATGCTTTCATACAAAGTGATTTCTGATCTCTTTTCCTCTCCCCTGGAGTATTCAAACCTACTTCCCAGTGGCCCAGCGAGCTGTTGTCAGCCTCCCTCACAGCCATCACAGTTGTAGAGACAAGAGAACAGGTTTTGTTCACTTTGCAGTTATTCTCTGTTTTTTTTTTTTTTGGTTCAAACTGGGAGCTGTTTTAGTTGATTCACCAGTATCAGAAGTAGGGGGCTGTTGTGTTAGAAGACTGAGTATCCCATCAGGGCAATGAGTAGTTTTATCAGGTTTGTCTTAGAACAGGGAGCTAGAGATTCACTTCTCAGAGTCTGAGTTCAGGATCAAGGAGATGGCTGCTCTGCTATGACTGCTTTCTTCAAGGCTGGGACTCAATGTTATGTGACCAGCTAACAGTGCTTCACTGTTCTCCCCTCCTGAAGACTGTGTCTGTCTAGATTGGAATGGCCTCCAAACCTCTGCTGCCTATTGGTTTCAGACGCTAAGATGTTTGGCAAACTGAATGGCATTTTGGCTAAGCCAGCTCACCTATTCACCACCTCTTTCTTCTTTAGATTCCACCTAAAAGGCAGTTCTGCTAGTCATTGTGTCTTGGCCGGAATGGAAAGCCTTTGGAATAGCAGTGTCCCTGTGTGTGAACGTGAGTAGAAAGAAAAACACTTTAGGCAAAATTCTCCCTTAATCTGGTTAAGATTTTGACCTATGGCCACCCCTGCGTGGTTCTTCTGTTTTTCAATCTGAATTATTGTGAAATAGTTGCTGACTTTATGCGTATTTATCTGTGATCAGTTTGTTGCTAATGAAGTACTGTGCTGTGCACCATGAGTTTGGGGAAGCACTTGCTCTCTCTCTCTGTGTCATTTTGAATTCTGTGTGCCATGTGACACATCCTACTTTCCTTCTAGGTCAAGAGAGATTAAATAACGTGAATCTTTGACAAATGTCTTCCTTCCTTCCTTTCCTTAATCTTTCTTTTCTTCACCCACCAGATTGCAATTCTCCTACAATTGTTCTGCTTATTTTCTAATATATACACATAAGCATTCTTTTTTTTACTTTGGATGCATATCACAAGTTTTGTTTTGCTTTCTTTTAACAGTTCACTTTCTATGATACTTTTTGTATTACCACTCATCCCCCATACACTTTTTCACCACCATCTACATGCCTCTCCCTCCCCATCACTACACTGTTGTCCTTTTCCATAGTTCTTTCCTTTTATCTCAGTCTTCCACCTCCCAAACCCCACAACCAGTTCTGTCAACCCGCTCTCTGTCTGTATCTGTCTCTGTTTTAAAAAGTTCATTTATTCAAACAACTATTTCCTATGTGTGTATACTATGTGTTTGATGTTCTCCTAAGCATGCGTGTTATAGCAGTGAACAAGATGAGTTAATCCCCTGTCCCCTTGTTATTTATACCAAGGCGAGTGATGGTCAGGAAAATGAGCCAACAAATAAATGTTATGGAAGCAAGAGATACGAGCAATTGCAAGAATGAGGGCAAAGTGAAGAGCAGCATTACACGGGGTAGACTGTTTAAGATTCCTTAAACTCTCAAAATGTGTACCTAAATAAATTATGTTCACAAGTAATAAGCTGATGAAAAATGGGAACACAATTTCTAAAAAGCCAGTATATGACAGGTATCAGTCCTTAATTGTATTCATGCCTTTTGTTGAGCAGTTGACATTTTATGATTTATTCTTTAAACAAAAATTAGCATGGTTTTTTTTTGCAAGGATATCAGGATAAAACTTTTTACCGACACTATTGTTAGTGATAGTGAAAAAGTCAAAACAATGTACACATTGATCATATTTCAATGTTTCAGATATAAGGACTCCAAACAGGTGTGAGATAATCATTTGGAAATTAGGGGAAAAATACAATTTCTGATTATATTTAATTTCATTTTGTACTTAAAAATTTTCCATTTATCTGTTTTTAAAGCACTGAATACATTATTACTTTGTGTGTACATATTATTTACAACTAAGTAAATATACACACAATGGGAAAAATCAAAGGAATTTTGAGAAATATGTTAAAAGCTCTACAGAACCATAACAGGTTTATTTAGAGTAAAATATGTATATAACTGTACATTGGAACCAGAACAACAGATCTTCACTATTTAGATGAATCATGAAGTGTATGGATAAATAGTAATTTGTGAATAGGAAGAGATACATGTTCCAGAAGGCTTGTTTTTTTAAAAAGTTTGATATATTAAAAAGTTTATTTATAAGTTAAGTAACATGGAAGGACTGCTTTGGGATATTTTAGACCAATAGAAATTTGGAATAGAAATAAAAGACTTACTAGAAGTATTTTATAACCTGATTAAATCATCTAATTGGTATTGGGTTGACTGAAAGAGCCTGAAGCCTGGTTGTCATGTTTCAGGTATCATCATTCACTTTTTGTGTGAATCTAAATGATCTCAGTATTATGTTCCAACATCATTAAGAGGCCAGAAGCTTGTAGTACAAAGCAATTGTTCTCTATATATTACACCCAACGGATAGTCATTGGTACCCATTAAATGCAAATGAGAATCATCAATTTAATGTGCACTGAAAAAGGAGGCTTTATTCACACAGCTCAATTGTGACACAATACTGCTTTGGAACAAACAGCACACCTGTGAATAACTCAATTGTGATACAACTAGGTGCAGAACAATGCAACTGTGAAACAGCTCAATAGTGTTACAGCTCAGTTATGATACACCACAGATGTGGAGTAGCATGGCAGAGAAGTGTCCCTGGAGCATGGTGGCCTGGGACCCCTCTCCAGAGGGTCAGGCAAGACAGCCCCAGCCAGGGAAACACAGTCTTCAGTGACAGGGAAAGTGTGCTTCCTGACCCAGAAGGGAGCTGATTTACATAGACACAAGTTCCTTCTCTGGTTCATGACTGGTTCATCATCATGTAAATGAAGACTCAAAAATCCACACAATTTGATCAAACAAACAAAGAAACAAACAAACAAACATGGTCTGAATGGAGCCACTCTAATTAATCAGTGGAGATGCTAAGGAGGATATAACTGTGTAGCTCCAAATGGGTGAGAACTGGCTCTATGGCAAGAACACAGTGGGGACAACAATTGAGTGTGGTACGAAGGCAGTTCAGTGCAGAATGTTGTCCCTAAAGCATGGCTGGTGTGAGAGGCCCCTGTTTAGCAATGGCTATTAGGCTGTTTGTGAAATGGAGCTTTTTTTTTAGGATTTTTTTTATTGTTGTTCAAATACAGTTGTCTCCATTTCCCCCCACCATTGCCCCCACCCAAGCCATCCCCAACTCCCACCATCAATCCTATCGCACTTTGGTTTTGTCCATATGTCCTTCATAAATGTTCCTGAAAACCCCTCCCCTACCTCCTCCCCATGATCTCTTCCCACCTCTGCTCTGGTTACTGTCAGTTTGTTCTTAATTTCAATGTCTCTGGAACCTAATCAACAAAACAAATGAGCAAGCAAATATATTTGAGCCTATTAACATTTCGATCCCTCTTAAACACGTACATTTTTTATTAGGGTCAACTATTCCAAGGACTCCTTGAGTGTAATTAAATAACACTCAATAAAGGCCTGGAGACAAGTCAAGAAGCCCATTGTGTGACAATAAGCCAGATGTTTCAGGATAATTGTGCTCTAAAGAAATCTCTCTTGTTATCTTTTCTTCTTTTTAGTAGTTAATTGGACTCTACTCTTTAATAATCCAGATATACCATATGTATGATTAAGGAATATTCCACAGGTATTGGCAAAAAGAACAGTCTCTGATATCTTTCCCCATGTTCTATGATTTGACAACTCATAAATCAGGAGCTATTTCCTTCCTGGTACACTAAGAATACAAAATGCTACATTTTCCATTAGAGGACAAAGTTCCACCTAATGACAGAAAGGAGGCTGTCAGAGAAGAGTCAGGGAAAGATGGACTCCTGAAGATCTGCATCCAGACCAAGAAAATGCCCATGTTTTTTGTTCCATCTTCAGTACAGGCCTGTACACCCTGAGTTTTGACAGTTATTGTTTTGTCCCTCACTGGAAGCTATAGTTTTTCAAAATTTTTTGGCTACTGAACCTCTATCCTGGGAAACCAAAAGAGCTGAGCTTTTTAACCTTGGGTTTTACTTAAGAATTACATTGTACTTTAGCAGAAAGTAAGAAGCTGAGATCTATCAAAAAATGGAAAAGGGTAATGGTATGCTCACCCAAGTCACTACTGCTTTTGTTCCTTAGGTTTCATTTAAAAGGAAGCTCTACAAGTTACTATGTCTTGGTTGGAATGAAAAGCCTTTGGAGCAACAGTGCTCCTGTGTGGGAGCGTGAGTAGAAGAAATATCTGTTCAGATCTGCAATTTTCTCCTTATTTTTTTTCATTTTCTTACTGTGTTTTTGTCCCATGATATGATCAAATGTCTGCTGCTCCATTTATCTTTATTTTTGATAGAAATATTTCTTTGTTTTATTAGTTAAAAGGCATGTTTTTTGGAAAAGTGACCCTGAGCATCATGTGTTTTCAGCACCATTCAAAATATATTTGGCAGCATACTACATGCTATAATGGGAGAAGTGCTTTATAGGTGGACAGAAATTTGTGCCTCGAAGCTTTGTCAAATTTTCCTTTTTTTCCTGTCAAAAGTAATAAACACACTGCAGCCTTTCGATCATTTTCTGAATCACCCATTCATTTCTATTCATATTTTTTTAGCACCTACTATGTCCCAAACAGCCTTCTAGACTACTGGAGTATGCCTCTAAACAAGATAGACTAGGTCCCTGCTCCCAATTCTTTATATTCTTGGACAGAAGTAAAGATTCTTAAAAATAGCAAGTAAACAAGAAAACAGAGATAAACAATTTCAAATAATATTAAGTGTTTAAGAAAACAACCAAGGTAATGTAATAGAATAGTTATGTGAATAGCAGTAAGGAATGCCAGGGAAAGAATAAAGTTTCCATTTTAAATAAGGTGATTAAGGGAGTCCTCACTAAGAAACTAATTGCTCTGGTTTAAGCATTCACAGCAGTTAGTTGGCTACCAATGTGGGAACATAGAGGAAGAACCTTCCATTGAGATGGAACAGAAAGTGCAGAGAAAGTCCCAAGGCAAAACTATTCTTGTCATTCTTTGAAAACCCTGTCCTAACATTTTCTCAGAAGCTTATATGGCTTTTGTAGAGTGAGCAAATACAACAGTAGTAGGTGGTGATAAAAGAAAAGTAACCTTAGGAACTTGTTTTCATTCTGAGCAAGATGGAAAGCCATTGGAGTATTGTGATTAGAAAAGTAACAGAATCTAACTTACTTTTAATGATATAACTCATTACTCTAGAGAGGACTAAGTTGAATGGGTGTATCTTAGATGGAGATTCCCCAGAAATAGTACCAGAGGGAATTTTTATGTAACAATGTTCCATTGGAGGGTATACTCTCAGAGCAGCAGTACCCAAAGGATGAGAAAAAAGGAGGCAAGGAGGAAAAAACAGCAAGTAAATAAAAGATACTATGTGACCAAGGCGGCCATAAGCCTCACAAGAAAAGAAGCTGGTTGTTTGGTCACATAGAACATCTATGTGGAACCAAATCTCTTCATCAGAAAGAGGAAAAACAGCCCATCTCTTGGCCTTTTCTGTCTCCTGTCTCATGTTTATCCCAAGAATATTAAGCCCCTGGCTTCCATGTTGTGTTAATTTATCTCTCAGTTCAGACTCTGGGGACCTCACATGACCTGCTGCATGGTAGTCAATCTAAGCCTAGAAGTAGAAGGAGCCAAAGTGGTCATGGATCCAGTCATATTAGCTTACATGTGGGATTTGCCTTGACCTCCACTGCAGTAGAATAGCAGATGCTGTTCAGTGCCCATCTTTCACCCTTGTGGAGGCTGACACAGCCAATGTTGTTTGCAAGTGAGGTAACAGTGGTATCAGTCAACGTGCTGGATAAGGAAAGCAGCTAAGTGGCCAAAAATCAGGTATAGTAGAAGGTCTGAGGGTGCAAATTGGAAAGCTACTGCAAAAATCTAATCACAGATGTTGGTCCACGATACCAGTGGCAGAGGTGATAAGAAGTGCTTGAGTTATGGATACCTTTGGAAGGTAGAAATGACATGAGTTTTTGATGGGTTACATATAGAGATTAAAATAGAGACTAAATGAGATCACCTGGGGAATGAGTGTGGCCAGATAACAATAGAGGCAGGGGTTAAATTCTGTCAATCCAACAATAAGAACTCAGAAACAAGGGAAAGAATGTGCAGAAGAGATGAAGAAGCAGCTGGTACACCAAGAGAAAAAGCAGAAGGATGAGCACATCTTGCAAGCCAAGTGAAGAAATTCACTTAAGAAGAAGAGTCCAAGCAACCATTTCAAATTCTACAGAGAGATCAAGTAAGAGGAGGACAGAAAATTATCATTCAGTTCAGTGACTTGGAGGTAATGAGTGACCTTGGTAAAGGCAATCACAGTAGAGTTGTGGGGGCACATGCTTGATTGGCATGAAGGGGAATTCAGGGGAGAATGAAGGGGAGTAAAAATTCATAGACAACATCTAAAAAGCAATATTCTAAAAAGTTGCAAAATGTGAAATTAGAAATCATATGGTACTGAGGTATCACATGATACTAACGTAACTACAAAAGTGAGTTATGCTAGTCTCCAGAAGAATCTGATGGGGTGCAATTAGTATTCTTGCTATCTTACTGAGGAGGAACTGAGGTGAAGCAAGATCCAATCCTTGATCCAGTCTGTGATCCACAGCTCAGGTAGTGGTGATGCGAGGATTGGACCCTAACTCAGCCCTTGCTTTCAAACACTGCAATCTATACTGTGTCCTTTTCAATGTGACTCTTTTGATTTTGCAGAATGTTAAGTGATTTTTGCTTTGCTTGTTTCTTTTCTATTCTTTTCATTTTCAAAATACTATGTAAGGGCAGAGATGAGATATTTCTAACAGTAAGGACTAGTTAGTCAGGTGGGTGTGTGGGTACAGGAATGCATGGCCCTCCCCAGACCTAAAAGTCTCAGAAACCCTCCTGGGCCTCCTGCCCCTCAGTTTTACAGACAGAGAAATAGCCCACCAAAATGATAGTGAGTGACTCTGTTCTGGTTATTTGCCAGAATGGGTGACACTTGCAGAGCCCCTGTGGCTTTGCTGAAACCAAAAGCTCCCCTTTCCTTGCCTTAGTTACATAAGGAATATGAAGATTCAGGTAATAGTTCAATGATTAATTATTTAGATTAAGACTATGGGATAGTTGTTCTGAAAATAAAAGAATTATACTCTTTTCTTCTGGAAGCTGCTTTCTTTTCATTCAAGTAAATTTGTTTTAATAGCTGTTCTCTCAGAACATGGCTTATTCATTCTCCATTTTTAGCATTAGCAAAATCAACCAGGAACCTTGTTTAAAAGACAGTTTCTTAACCTGCATCTCAAAGAACTTTGATTCTGACATTTTCAGTTGGAGTCCAGAAGTCTATTTTTAGTAATCCCACTATAAACCCACTATAATATTCTGATGTAGAAAGACCACAGACCATACTGTGGAAAAAAGTACTTTACCTGGTTGGATTATATAAAGAAAAAAAATAGACTCTTACAACTGAAAAGCAGATTTTGCTTAAATTGAAGAAAGTGTTTTCTGCTGTGAGAAAGAAAGCAAAGGTTGAGCTAAATGAGATAAATTAAGTAGAAAATTGGTATTTTACATGTAGAATCATGCTATTCTAACTTCTTTGTTCTATGCATAGAAATGAGCCAGACATAGGCATTTAGTCAAGAGGCAGAAAAGCAGTAGTTGTTGTATTCCTAGGGAGAGCTAATGTGATATTCCTGTTTCCTTAGGGTCTGACACAAGTGGACCCAGGCTAGAATATGTTTAGCCTAACTCCTAATCTGTCCACAACTTTCCAGTTGCAGAGTTGCTCACAATTAAAAGTGACTTACAGCACATTCCACATTCAATTATTTTAACTAAGAAAACAAAGTCAGAGAATTTTAAATCATGACATGTTGGGGGAGAGGATGTAGTTTTTCTTGATGGAAAACATGACTGATCTTTGCTGAAGGGAAAATAAGTTTGAGGTCATAGAGCTTTTCATTACGGCAGTTACTACTAACATTTATTAATAAAATATCAGTTTCCTTCTGATTTTTCTAATTTCAGAGGTAAAATGTAGCCTCCCACAGTTAATGAATGGAATTCAGAAGGGGTTGGAAATGAGCAAAGAATTTAAATACAGAGCTGATGTAACCTTGGAGTGTTAAGATGGGTATACTCTGGAAGGTAGTCCCTGGAGCCAGTGCCAGATGGATAAGACCTGGGAAACCTCCTCTGGCCACATGTACATCTCATAAGTACAAGAGCAAGTGCAAGGACTGTAGGTCCTTCTTAGTCATGGTGTAACAGGATGCAGCCAAGGCAGGGGGCCCAAATGGGAATTGTAATGGGTTCTAGAACTCAAGGTGTCCAGGAAATAGTACAAATATATATATATTCGATGTCCTCACCCCCACAAGTCTGAACTGGGGGAAGGGACACTTGGAGCAGGGCCAATGAGAGCTGTTTTGCATAGCAACAGTTTTGCAGATAACCTCTAGATAACCTCATTTAACATATCTCTAACCTTTAACTGGTTTTATAGATATGTTAAATAGCTGTGACCAGGCTTTGAGCCAGGAAGATAGGAGTGACTTCAACAACCCATGATGCAATCTCGAGGCAACTCCCCCTGGTTACAGTGCCTGTGTGTGAGCTTGGAGATGATTGGCTCCTTGTCATGGGGCCATGCCCGCCCAGACTTACTATGGCAGCCCAGTACAGCTGGAAGAAATACGAAAATGCTGGCAGGTGTAACTAATTGTGGGAGGAGTTGCAAAAGGGGCTGCAGAGGAAGATTGGCACTGGGATTTAAACCCAGGTATGGAAGGCATATTGGACTGCTTTTTTGGAACCACATGGCTTTGGCAAAAGTTGGGACTATGCAGCTTTAGGGTGCTCCCTTTTTGCCATGTGGCTTAGGAAGCATGAAAGACTTTGCTTGGAAGAAAAGGGTGAAACTATTCTTGCAGGTGGACCATGAAAATGTGCCACATGATTTTGGATTAACTGGAGATCACGGTGGTGACACAGCTGATAGTGCTGGAACCAAGGAGCTACCTGAACCATAAACTTCTACTTCTTTTCCTGAGGTACAGCACCCTAGACTGGGTAAAGGGGAGAAGGAAGTACTGTGTATTCGTGGGTATTCTAAAGGACTTTAGGATTTTTAATGAAAACATTAAGCCATTACTCTAAGTCTGTATAACTTTTTAAATAAATAATCCCTTTCCTTTTCACCAATCTCTGGCATTGAGAGGTGTCTTTCTCTGGTGGCAGGCAACGCAAACCTAGTAAGGGTGGGGGGCCCACAGAGCACCAGGGTGGGATCCATTTGGTAATAGTATGTTATTCACCACTCCCTCTGGGTCTTTTTTATAACAATGGTACTGTTCATTCTTCACTCATACTGTCATCAAATGTGGTGTGATGTTTATGGCACATGGTAGAACTAAGGAGTGCAGTAGAAGCCTCTGATTCTTCTCCAAAAGCCCTTAGCAATGAAGAGTCAGGCAAGCCTTCCTCTCCTCACACTTCTCAACCTGTTCATCTCTCCTGGGGGAACCCTCTGAACCTTTTGTGTTTACATTGCTCTATTGTTGCATGCATCTCACGGTAATCATTTGTTTATAGCCCAGGGACCTTAAAACTCAGAAGCACATCATTGATAGAGCCATTCTTCAAGAATATTTTCAGCATGAGTCAAGAAGCACCTTCCAAGTTGCTGAGACTAGCTGTTTCAGCTCCCTCACTGGTGTAGGCTACAAGATTGTAAACTGGCACAGCAGGACTCAGCAGATTTAGAAATCCTGTATCTTTGAGCTCTGGAGAAGAATAGCCCTCTGCTGGCAACAAGAGGGTAATGTAACATAGAAAATCCTAAACCTTGAACTTGTATGCATCAAGGAACTGATGAGCAAAGTTAACAATGAATAACTTATCTTAACCTAAATTAGTGGTAGTCTTCCTCCACCCATTCTTATGATTCTTATTTATAATAGTGAATACCAAGATTCTTCAAGATGTGCTTAATAGTTAACCCCTCAAATGTGCTAGCTAATCTTACTTACAATTAATATTCCCAAATTATAAACTTGTCACTCTCTTAATAGCAGATTGCATCCACTTTGGCAAAAAGCTCACTGCCTACCTGACTGAATGAATGCCTTTAAAGGATTCTGAAGATGTAGATGTGAAAGACAGAAAATTCACACAATTGGGGGACCCTCCTATCAGATATTAAAAGAGAATGGAAAGCCACAATATACAAATCACTTTAAACCAGCACAAGTAGATATTTGTGAAACAAAAACAGATATTAAGTGAATTATACTTATTTTATAAGTAAAACAAATGGATATTAATAAAATAAGCGTTATTATAAATAACAGTAAAAGCATCTTATTTTATAAGTGAAACAACATAGATATTAATAAATAAAGCTTATTATAAATAACAGTAAAAGTATCTTATAGATGAAATATAATAGTTGAGATATCATCAATCCACAGGGAAGGTAAACGTGATCAAATAACATAGGTAGAACTAAAATTTAGAAATTTTATTTATATCTTACAAAAAGTAACAGATGTAATATAGAGTTCAAGTTTTAAAAGTCAACATGGAAAAATGAGCATAAAAATTAGAGTATATTTATCAAAGTACTAGAAGAAAGCCAACTACTTGAAGTTTTTGATAGATGATAGAGAAAATCAAAAAGGTCAACAAATTTAACTTACAGCTTATGTATATATTTTGGAAAGTAAATAAGAAAGCAGTAGAGAGATGAGAAATATGTAAAAATATAATGAAGAGTTAATATTTTATCATACAAGCAGCAGTAGTGGTAGCTGTGGTGGTTGTGATGGTTGTAAAAATTAACATCTATTGAGTGCTTGTTTGGAACCTCCCCTGCCTGGTTTCAGAAGCTGTAACTCCCCCTAAGACTGACTGAGAGACCTTGAGACCATAAGCCACTAAGGAGACAAAGCTTATCTTCCCAGCAGGGGCACCTCCTCTGCCCCCTTTACTTCACTATCCTTGGCCCAGGGTGGTTGACTGGTTAGCCAATGATGGGTAAGATTTCTCAACAGAGGAACAACCTAAGACAGGCATGGTCATGATGGGGCCATCAGGGAAGGACTTGGGGGACTCTAGAAAAAAGGGAGTGATGGACACTCACCCCTCAGCTTTGACATATCGTGAGTCCTTATTCTATCTGTAAGAAGTCTCCTAATCTCTTGGCTGCCTTACTTCCCCTGCCTGACTTAAGCCTGAGACAATGCCAGAGGTGGGTGTGGCTCTGTGCTGGAAAGGGTGGGTTCCCCAGAGCAATCAGGCCTAAGAAAGAATACATAAAATCCTGTGAAACCTGCTTTGCTAAGAATACCCTCAATTTCAATGCTAAGGGTCCAAGCATAGAATGAGTTTGTTTCCCCAAACTTTTATGGCCCTTTAGCTATCTGAACCTACCACAGAATAAGCACTCAGAGTCCCTTGAATGTTAACTATTTTTTGATCATTACTGCCTGACAATGATTGAATTTTATGTATATGCCCTGTATTCCTATATAACTTAAACCCAATAAAAGCCCATTGAGAAATAGGCTCAAGGCCCTTCTCCTTTCAGAGATCAGCCACCTTTCCTCCCCAAGCAGATCATGTCTTGGTAGACTTACTCTCATCCATGGTACACTGCCGGAGCAGGGGCCTCTGCGAGTGGAGCCCCCCACACACATATCTAGTGCCCAGAACAGGGACGTGACAATTCGGGACCTGCTTTGACCAGAGGCTATGAGCCCTTGTCACGGATAGCACGCATAAGAGGACAGAAATTAGTACTTTCATCTCCTCAGGACAGGGGCATCTCTCAGTAAGGCCCCAGGTGTGGTACAGATAAGAGGAAAGGTTTATCTTGTGACACCCCTTGAGTGGTTTTCTTCTCATTTTGCTTCCTTGCACCCTCTTCTGTAAATGGGAGTCTTGCATTCTCTTTCCCAAGCATTTGCCGCATCTCATGGGCGCAGGTGAAGCATCTAAAAGCCACTAGGATGATGGCCACTGGAAGACACCCGTGAAAAAATAAGTTGGAACATGGACCGGGACAGAACACTAGGTTTCCTGCCACAAGCAAAAGCCCACACAACAAGAGACAGGTTGTAAAAGCATTCACAGTCCCATCCCCTGCAGCAGGATCCCTGTCTAGGTGAAGGCTTGGGGAAGAGAAAGCAAAGACTTTCACCTTTTAACTAGATTCCTTATCACCCTTTAAGCTCACAGCATATGCAGGGCCAGGTCTCTGCCAAGGACAGAGAGTGGTGGAATGGGGGTTGGTCCCCCTTGCCACCCCTCCTCCCCATGCATGCAGGAGCAACCTTCCCCCACACCCAGCTCTGGGCACAGTTACTGACCCACAGGATCTGCCCCAGGGCCATCGTTCCATGCAGCACCTGGCAGCCAACTAAGAACTGGTGCAGACAGCAGGTCACGAAGGGGAGTTCCATCCAGGTCATCCCTGAGGTAAAAGCAGCCCATGCTTTAGGAGGCTGCCAGCATACTTGGCTTTGAAAAAGGGGTTCCTACTATCCTACTATTTTTCTATCTGTCACTCTCCCCATGGTTTGGTCTGGATGCTCAAGTTGGAAGCATTCAGCCTTATATCTATTCCCACCCCACTTAATATCTGGCCCAGGGACCTCCTCACCTAGTGGGGAATGGAAATCACCCTGCTCTGGGTATTAAACCCAGAGGGTTGCAACCTCAAATAATTTGGCAAACACATGTTACTCACTATCCCCCTATTCATTTCATAATATACTCCTTAAGTCAAACGTTTGGAAATATAATCAGGCTTAAGATTTAAAAGACTTATTATGCTTATTTTGAAATGTTATGTGGATTGCATATGTTGTAGAAAGGTCAAATAAGCCACAGATGGTCTTTAAGGAAGGAATTAAAAAGGAAAGGAAAGGGGGGCTCTGCTGGACAAAGCTCCCCCCACAAGTGCTTAATTCCACTGTTCAAAGGTTAGATAAAGAGATTCTACAAATATGTAAAAGCCTACATGCATTGGAGCATATACCAGGAGGGAATGTACCAACACATTTAATGGTAGTAGCATTATATGATGTTTTTCTTTTGCTCTATTTTATACATTTTGGTTGTAGTTCTACTAATTCAATGTTAAAAATATTAAGTTGAAAAAAAAACACAGATCCTGAATATACAAGATAAATGAAACTGAGTAAAACCAGTGTTTTGTTTTGTTTTTTATATATTAGAACAAAATGAGACTGTGTAATGACAAAACTTAGGATAGACTGTCCCTGGCTGAGGGCTCCTGTGGAATGTGAGACTGATGCATTTGTGACCTTTGTCTTCTTTTTAGGCTCACGTGGCACTCTCATTATTGGTAAGTTTTATAAAGAGTTTGTTGAGAAACTCTAGCATCTCTAACAGTCAGTATATTAAGTACCCACTTACAATGAATGAAATGTAAAAAGAGAGATCAAAATATCTTTCATTTCGATTTCATTCAGAAAGGAAATAGTGATAAACTCAGGCCATGTGTGACAGAACTGGCATCCTCACATGCGTATAGAGTGAGTGTTCTCTACAAAAGCTCTATACTATCTGTGAACCATTACAAATGACCAGTCATTCATATCATTTTATTGTAGATGGAGAATACAACCTGGGAATATTGTTTGGGATGATAGTCGTGCCCACTTGCACAAACTGGAAACCACAAAGACCAGTTTTCTAAGCCCATTTCTGTAATCTGTGTATGTGAGAGGAAGAGTCATGATAGTTTCCTTCAGAGGGAGTTGCTAGAGTCTGTGGTATATAATAGTTCTTGCCTCAGGCCTTATACAAGAGACATGTGCAGGGCCCTGGAGAGCTGGAGCCCAGGAGCACCAGGACTGTTCTCACATACTTGTTGAATGGTTGCTGTTGGACTGAAGGTTACAACACTGCTCTGCTCACTCCTTACATATAATCCTGTGTTTGTTACACTAATGTCCTTGATTAAACAAGAAGCAAAAGGGGAATCTTAAAGGTAAGCCTGTGTCAGTGTTTGTTAAACCAGAATTTAGTTGCATTTTTTAAAAAATCATTGGCAACCTCTAGAGAGACTAGTTATTAAGATAGAGTTGAAAATGTATAGATTGTGTTTTCCATGCATTTAATCGCCTTGTTTTACTGCCTAGGCACATCCTTTGGTATGATCTTCTTTATTGTACTCATCATTGTTTCCTGCTGGATGATTCTAACATGCAAAAAAGGGTCAGTATAGCCATATTCTCATAGAAAATGTTTCTTACTATACTTGCCTCCTCTTGGGAGCCAAAGAGAAGTAAATGAAAACCTCAGATAAAAGCACTACATAAACAAATTGGAACATCATAAACAAATTACTACATCATAAAACAGATGTAGTAATTTTTATAAAGAAGGCCTTTGAAGCACATTATGCAAAGAGAAGTATTCATACTAATATATACCATATTAAGAACACTCCTTTTAAAAGGTTAGAATTTTAAGATGGACTCGAGTTTTAGATAAGAGAAAATGGTAGAAGGAATTTTCCCAAAGATGTCAATGAGGCAGCTGGTGTCCCACTTATGCTGAGACATTTCAGCAAATGTCCTGCCTCAGCGCACAGACCCTATCAGGGAGCTAACAGTCAGAGAGTGTGCCCCAATGGTATACACATCTCAGGCTGCCAGTCTGGAAGGATCAAGGTATTGCATTGGTTATATAAAAAAATAAATATTTTATTACAACCATTTACCTTTTAGCCCTGGCTGGTGTAGCTCAGTTGGTTGGGCATCATTCCCCAAAGTGAAAGGTCACCAGTTCAATTCCCACTCAGGCCACATGCCTGGGTTTTGGGTTCAAACCCCTGTTAGGGGCATACAAAACACAACTTTAGATGTTTCTGTCTTGCATCACTATTTCGCTCCCTCTCTTTCTCCCTCTAATCTCTCCCTCTAAAAGTAAATAAATAAACTCTCTTTTAAACACCATTTACCTTTAAATTTACAAATACCTTGGGAGGATTAAGATCTAAATAAAGAAATATTCTTGATTGGGAAGAGAAGATACACAGTTTTTGAATTAGTTTGTTTAACAATAATAAAATCAGTGAGATCAAAATCAAAGAAATCAATGATATAAGCTTAACAAATTCTATACCAGTGAAAAACAGCTTATAAATATAGCTGAACAGTTTTCTAAACAAATGCAGTCTCCTAAAGAAGCATTATAAAAACTGAAGATCTAACATTTCACAAAACGTACCAATGTAAATTTTTAAGAGCAGACTGCCACAGCTGAACTTTTTGCAAATAATCTAGTCACTTCCTTCCTCCTGCTTCTTCGAATTTCCCACTTCTATTAATTTATCTCTAATGGTTTTCGTCCCCACCACACTCCTCACCATCTCCCTTCCCTGATGATGTTCTCCCTGTGAGCAGGGACCACCTATAGGCACTCAAAATAATTTTGTTTAATAATTTCTGACCTCTACTTGTGGAGTACACAACATTAGTGATGCAAATCGCAACAGCTAACATAGTTTTACCATTTATTGTCTTCTTTGGTATGCAAAGCAACTCTAAGAGGTAGGTAAGTACAACAATGTTGTCCCAAAGCACAGAAAACCAATTCAGAGAAATTCAGCGGTTTGCTTAGAATCATACCAGTAGGAAGTTGTCAAGAGTTAAGCTTTTATTTCCAGTTATCTGACTCAAAATCCTGAACCCATTCAGCTGTTCCATTGATAGTTTTAGTTGCACAATTCTTAATCTATATACCAGAAAATTCAGTACCCAGAACTATATATACTATAAAGCTAGTATATTTCTTTTTATCCCTTTCTTATAAACCTTCCATCCCCACTTCTATGTGCTTGGATTTGTTTTAGCTATTTCAGTATATTGAGCCTATATCCTTCTGTAGAACAGTATGCAATCTCTCATAACCACCATGAACCAACTAGATTGCCATTCATTCAACATTACTTCAAAGTGGGAAAGTAACGCACAGGTCTGGCTGCCACTACCACAAAAGCCAACCTCATGAAGCAGGTTCTAGTTGAGAAGGAAAGGGGTTTATTCAGGAGTCTACAGTCTGAGAAGATGGCAGGCTCATGCCTCCAATTCCATCTTAGCATCTCAGGCATCCTGGCTAGATCATTCAGGGGAACCATGGAAAGAGGGAGACAAAGGAATTTCTGGCAACATGAAGTTTCTGAGCTCTGCTCTCTGGTGCTTTCAATGTTTTCTCCTGTGTGTGTCATCATGTAGTTGTATTGCTCTATCCACAGTTTTACGGCAGATGTTCAGGAGCAGGATGTGCAGGCTACATTTCTGCTGGTTCTGATATAAATTGCTGACAGTTGTCCAGTTCTTGTGGTCAGGGACATACCTAGGTCAGGCAGGAACTGCAACTGCTGATGTCTACAAAAGACCCATAAGGAAATTTTTAATACGTAACTTTTCTATGAGTCTTAAATACAGCCTATTCTATAAATGCTACTTGATTAGTATGGTTTTTTTCAACCACTGCTGTAATTCCCCACTGTTACGTACTCATTGAGGTTGTATTCTCTCACACCCCATATATAACTCATCATTCAAGACAACTTTCAGGCCATTACTTATCTCACCACAGAATCAGTGCTCCTTGGAAGCCCATACCTCCTGGATGTACAACCCTCTCCTTCCTCATACTGATCTCAAGTTTACCTTTCCTCATCCTGTGAAAACTTTGGCTCCTGACTCACACTTTTCTTTTTTGTCTTAAGTGAGGTCCTCATCTATTTTACATGAGACAGTAAACAGTAAGAAACGAGGAAGTAATGGAAAGTGGTAGCATACATTTCCTCTTTGTGCTTCCAGGCTTAAATCCCTAGTAGTAATGCATGCTTGAAATAAAGGTGCTGGCATTATTTATCAATTCATTTATCTAAAATGAATTGCTCATTAAATAACCCTGAAAGAGGCAGCATAGTATATCATGTAAGACCATGGGATTTGCACAAGTAAGACCTGTGTTCATACTCACTAGCTTTAAAACCCTGGAAAACATGCTTCATCTCTAATCTTTATTATCCTTGCCTGGAAGGTAGGGGTAATAGTAGTTCCTACCTCAACTTAACAGAGTGCATTGCTTATGATGAGTGTCAGATAATGTTAGCTATTGTTATTTATATATAACTTATAATTAAGATTTAAGTGATTACATATTTCTTTTACTGTCAGTTCTCATATATCTTCATGACAACAACTGCTACTTCATATACTATAGGTCTTCCACAAAACACAGAACATGTATATTCACTATCAGGGGAAAAGGAAGCCTTGTATTCGATTGCAGTGCAAAGCCAGGAAACAATGTTGGCCCCTTTGTCCCTGGATTGTCTGTGAATTACCACTGTGAACCAGGTTACTTGCTTGTTGGAGAAAAAACCATTCATTGTTTGTCTTCAGGAGACTGGAGTGCTGTCATTCCAAAATGTGAAGGTACCCTAATTTTACAATCAATTTTCAGAAATTAGGCTATTCTGTTGTGTGCCATGCCTTGTGCATCTTTGGCGTGTTTCCACAGAGGCACAGTGTGCACCTCCAAGACCATTACTTAACGGGAAGATAAAGGAGCCTCCGAATCCTCAGGTTGACGTAACTGTGAGCTTTTCCTGTAATGAAGGGTGGTGTCTGGAGGGTCTATGAGACTTAACCGTTTGGGCTTCTCTGTGCATGGTGATCTGTGAAGGCTCCTCTGTGAGGATCTACGGAGAGCTGGGGGCAAGGTTGTGACAGACAATGCTAACAAGAGTTGATGCACACAAATCAAATAAACTTACCTGGGACTTTAAGTAGACGTTATTGACCCATATCAATGGCTGCCTACTAATTCTGAATGACCACCCTCTGTCTTCAGGTATAGATTAGAAGGCCCAACTTCTAGTCAGTGTGTAATTGTTGGACAGAGTGCTTTATGGACCAGGATACCAGTGTGTAAAGGTAGGTTATACAAACTGTGCTCTGCAATTAGTTCCTTGTCTGAGGCTCAGGAGGACACTGAATTCTTCTGACAAAAAGCTTTTTGTTAGAGAGCAAGTATCTCTCCTAGACTTCTCTGAGGGTTATAGCTGAAGCATTCAATTATTCTCATTACTCCTTATTCTCTGTTTATTCAAGTAAGGCAGGGTTCCTACGCTTTTCTTTCTCTGAAATCTACGTAGATTTGTAAGCTGGGCCATGCACATAAAAGAGATAATATACACAGTAAAAGAAATCAAAGGACCAGAAGAAATCCTGGAATAGATCATATTTTTAAAATTATATTCTTACAGCTGCCTTGATTGTTTATTGAAACTCAAGTGTCCTAGGTCTGGGAACATAGGAGGTGAGACTGGCATCAAGTTTGTGAATTTGTTTGCAGTTCAACTACAATCTTGTGATTTCTACATGTAATTTCTCGTGAAATTCTTTGCCCACCACCTCCTTCTATTCTCAATGGAAGACATACAGGCAACCCTTCAATGAACATTCCATATGGGAGCACAGTCACTTACACCTGTGACCCGGGACCAGAGGAAGGAGTGGACTTCATCCTGACTGGGGAGAGCACGATCCGTTGTACCAATGATAGTCAGCAGACTGGGACCTGGAGTGGCCCTGCCCCATGCTGCAAACTTTCTATTTCTGGGATTCAGTGTCCACCTCCCCAGATCCTTAGTGGCCAAATACTGTCTGGGCAGAAAGATCAATATTCATATAACAACACTGTGGTATTTGCTTGCTCATTTGGCTTCACCTTGAAAGGTAGGAAGGAAATACGATGTAATGGCCAAGGCATCTGGGAGCCATCCCCACCAGTCTGTGAAAAGGGTGAGTGTTCCAATACCAGCAAAAGGTGCTACTGACTGATCCCTTCAAACAATTAAAGGAATGGGTTGTGGACTTAGGCATGGCCTTTTCTAGTTTCTAGTCCCCTCAACTTTACTAAATACTACAGTGTTTATGAATTATGTAGAAGGCTTTTTTTTAACACTGCCCCAGTGTTGGTTCATTTTGTGGAAGTATGTTGCGCGTGGGTCACCGGCCAGCAGTGACCACGGAACGGCGGATGGCTCAACAAAACACGCGAGAAAAAACAACACATGCACAGAGACAGACTAGTTTCTGTGGGGAAGTAGGGACGAAATGGCCACGCCTCCTAGTGGGGAGCGCGCCGATTTACAGTCCATACCTGCTTTTATTGGGCTCATTTTGCATAATAATTCAGGTAAAGTACAGTACTCATTAGGGGGAAGTAAGGAACCATAGAAAACAAAGAACTCTGCCGGTCTATTGAGTTGGGGGTCAAAGAGCTGTAAGACTGAGGAACAAACTAACTTCCTCCTAAGACCCTTCTCATTCAACTGAGAGCATTCTAAACAAAGGAGGTTTCACAGTAATTTACATGTTCTTTCTTAGACCTGATCACCCTGGGAAATCCGCACTTCTCAGTACCAAGCTGTACCACCATGTCATTGTTTCAGGCTTAGGTGGAGCAAGGGAACTAAGGGAACCGAGAGATAAGGAGATTTTCTTCCAGACGCTGAGAACTCAGACTTTGTCAAAGCCGAGGAGTGAGGGTCCATCACCCCCTTTTGCTGCAGCCCCCCAAGTCCTTCTTTTGGGGGGCCTCCCAAAGTGATCATGCCTGGCTTAGGTCGTTCCCCCGTGGGGAATCTTACCCGTCTTTGGCTAACCGACCAAGCTTTTGGGGGGTTCAGTCATGAATAAAGCAGCAGAAGCAGCATTCCTGCCAGGAAGACAAGCTTTTGTCTCCTTGCCGGCTTACGGTTCCAAGGGCGTTCCCTTAGCCTTAGCTAGGCGGGGGTTTCAGCCTCTGATACCAGTCAGGGCGGTTCCCAACAGAAGTATCCTAGGGAAAATAACATTAGGGAACACTAAGTTGCTCATTTCTTTAGGGAATAAAAATGCTTGTTTATCCTAACACTGGTGTCTTAGAAGGGAAGTCAGCAAAGCCCCCACCCCGTGGAAACATTAGAATCTATCATGAAAGCATACAAGGTGATTGTTGGGAACAAGGAAATTAAGAACTAAGTTTAACCTTAATAGGCGAGAACTACATTGTAGCTAAAATAAGAAATGATAAAAGAGACAGAGTACAGTAAGCAGAGCTCCCTGTATCTAGCAGACGCTCTCCCCCCAGGGAAGGCTAGATAAGCAGTGCTTTGTAGTTTTTTTTTTAGTAAGAAGATAGAAGGCTAGCTGGCTGGAGCCAGATTACTAGGTTAATGAACAAACAGCTTCCCCGCCTTATGAAAGAATGCTTGGTTTGAAATTCCCGTGTGCGGTCTTTGTAAGCGAATTACTAACTGCCACGTCTGCTTCTGTATAACGCTTGCTTACCTGCCCATATATAAGGACGTAGTTGTAAGCGCTGGGCGCGGCTCTCAGTTGTGGCTCCTAATAGCCGTGTGCCTCTGGCACGTTTGGAGAGTTCGCCCCTGCGCAGGTTAAACTTGGCCAATAAAGTAACATCTTTGGTACCCTGAAAGTCTCCAATATTCATTCTTGAGTTTGCTGGATGCAACAGTGATTCCTTAAGAAAGGAAGAGACAAGAGAGAAGGTAAAGCACTGAGTGAGAATTGAACAAAATCTGCAGCAGCCTAAGAGCAGAAAAGAGGAAAAGATCAGAACCACTGATCTAAAATTATCCCAAACCGGGCTGCAACATACCTTCTGTATCATACAACTGCTGCCAGAGGGAAATTATAGCATTAATGTAAATTTCTTTGGTTATTTCCTCTTGTTGCTGTTGTTTATGTATGAAAATTTTTCTTCCTTCCCCCTAGAGTGCCAAGCTCCTCCTAAAATCCTCAACGGGCACAAGGAAGATAGACACAGAATCCTCTTCAAACCTGGAACATCTATAAAATATAGATGTGACCCTGGCTATGTGCTGGTGGGAGAAGAATCCATACTTTGTATCTCTGTGGGGGTGTGGACACTCACTGCCCCCAAATGCAAAGGTGCCAGGCTTTACATGCTTGTGTTTTATGATTCTGAGATTACCTTGAGTTGATTTCTCATCCTACTCTCTTTTTCCTTAGTGGCAGAGTGTGAACCTATAGGAAAACATCTCTATAGAAAACCCCAGGCTCAATTTATTAGACCAGATGTTAATTCTTCTTGCGATGAAGGGTGAGTGAGTGCTGGCTCACCTGAACTAGGGCTGGCTATTCAGTGCACACTGCAAGCTCTGTGTAAGAGTTTTCTGCAAAGACCTGTCTCTGTCATGTGTTCATGGAAATGCTGATTGTGTTATTTTTCCATGTGTGGGAACTATGGCAATGGCTGATGGAGCTGATGCTGGCTACATTTTTGCTCCTATTGCTTCTTGTCCTGAATGTGGTGAGTCTGCTATAGCGCAAATAGCTCTTGCTTAGCTTTGTGGTCACTAGATGGCAAAATGACATGACTCTACCTCTAGGTACCGGTTAGGTGAGAGTGTTTATCAGCTTTGTCAAGGCATGATTCCTTGGTTTATGGAGATTCATCTTTGTAAAGGTGAATAGCATATATAACAGAGAAATTAAATGTGAGACCTATGCATGCCCTGGGAGATTTCTGTTTTAGGCTATGTTTTGGGAATAAGAATATTAAACTCTGTTCCATTGTCAGGTTTTGCTGTCTCTCCACTGTGACCCCTCTCTACTTCAAAGCATAGCAACCACTTAATTTAAATGTATTCAGTTGCTGCTCCTCTTTTGTGATTTAGGAGTATAAGATGATGAAAGCAGTGAGTGTATGAGTCACCATGCTTAATTTGGGGTACACCGTAGTTTAGTAGAGAAAAAGGAGATTGGTATGGGATCTGATCTCTTATTCTGTACCTACTGCATTGTATGATCTTGGTGATTTATATAACTTCTCTGAAACTTTAGCCCCTCATCTGTAAAGTCAGCTCAAGAATGCAGACTTCAAAGTTATTATAATTAAGTGGTAGTATCCCTACTTTGTAAATGAGAATATTGCCTGTCAAAAAGTAAATGCTCAATCAACAATAAATATTCTTGACTATCATATCACCTCAACACAAAGATGGCACTCCAAACATACTTAACTCTATATACTCCTGTGCCTTTTATACACCTATTGTTTATTAAAAACCAAAATTTTAATTACTAATTTCCTACTGCTCTTGACTGCCTCACTATGTGATATTGATGTACATGTTCATTTTTAACAAAGATTTCCATTACAGAAATCCTTTCTATGAATCCTGTTTAAACTGAATTTTATACATCTAATGAGCTTTGACATAACTTATATCATCAAAATTCACCTGTATCCTCCGGGAAATGTGATAACAGTGGTTTCATAATCAGGCCTGTGTCTATTCTTTGGTTTCTAATACTGAAACAGATTTATTTAGTCACTTCTCATCCATCCAGAAATCACCTGTCCATCGCCCCCTGTTATCTACAATGGGAGACACACAGGCAGTTCCTCAGAAGACATGCTGTATGGAACCACAGTCACATATACGTGTGACCCTGGGCCTGAGAAAGGAGTGGAATTCAGCCTCATTGGAGAAAACACCATCCACTGTATAAGCAACAGTGAAGAGAGAGGCACATGGAGTGGCCCTGCTCCTCTGTGTAAACTTTCCCTCCCTGCTGTTTGGTGCTCATATGCCAGCATTGCAAATGGACACAAGATATCTGGCAAGGAAGCCCCATATTTCTACAATGACAGTGTGACATTCAAGTGTGATGATGGATTTACTTTGAAGGGCAGCAGTCAGATTCGTTGCAAAGCCAATAACACCTGGGATCCTGAAATACCCATGTGTGAAAAAGGTAAAACCAAATAGAGAAAAATAGGAGGCATTTACTTAATTTTCTTATCTCCCACCCAAAACTAGAATCATGGAAAAAGTCAATGGGGCACAAATTGCTCTCCTGTTTCTTCCATCTGTAACAGAATGTTCCATGTGTGTTTTATATGTCCTTCATGTAAATACCTCTTGTATCCAGAGGATATTCAGGGTAGATAATGACAGGCCCTGATTAAAGATGTCTTAGTTCTTTCAAAAGTACAGAAAGCATTTAGTATTTAATTAGAGTTTTGTGATCCTTGGCTTAAATGTTTTAGATTGTCTATTGTCAAATTTTGTGCACTTAATGTTCCAGAGCATAAATTCCTTTTTGTTGGTATTTATGTGGGGAGTTTTCTTTTCAGACTGCCAGCCACCTTCTGGGCTCCTCCATGGTCAGCACACAGGTGGAAACAGGGTCCTCTTTGTCTCTGGGATGACTGTAGACTACACCTGTGACCCTGGCTACTTGCTTGTGGGCAACAAATCCATTCAGTGTATGTCTTCAGGAAATTGGAGTCCTTCTGCCCCTCAGTGTGAAGGGACTTTCAGTTCCAGAGCTGCCTTTCTCTTTGGTCCCAGGCATGTATAAGTAATTCCAACCTTCTTCCTCTAGAGGCACCATGTCAGCCTGTGGGAGAAGATGTTCAAGAGCTTCCAGGTGATTTCCCTGTGATTCCAGTTAATACATCCTGTCATGACGGGTGAGTATGAGATGGCCCATTCAGAGAGGTTCTCCACTTGGTTTTGTGCAGTACTCCTACCCTCAGCTTGTCCTGATGACTCTCTTTAGAGGTTACTCATTGCCACACTCACAGGGAATGTGAGGTTCCAAAGGTCCAACTAACATCTCTGACTTTTTAGTTCTTTCTTGACCTAGAAATGGCTTTGCTGTGAACAACTCTAAATCTAATAGTTTTCTTACTTGGAGGGTCTAGTGTTTTAATTTCTCTTTACCAAAATTCATGTTTAAGAGTGCTTCTGCATTTGTGTTGTGAGGGGGCTAGGTTTCAGAGATGTGACATTGAGAAGAAGAAATGTATTATAATCTCTCTCTGGTACCAGCTGACTGGACATTCTTATCGGAAGTGTCAAGATGGTGAGAATGGGGTATGGTTCCAAAAGATTCCACACTGTAAAGGTAAGACAGCACTTAAATTTGTCACTGGGGTAGTAAGGCATTCAAGTGTCAGGCCGTTGAGGAACTACCTCAACAGTCTTTGTGCTCTATCTCAGTGTACCTCAGAAAAGAAATATCTTTCACTGTTTGGTCTTCACTGTGTCACTGGGAAGCAAAGCTGTCAAGTAGGAGCTGAGTATTTGGCATACATCTTCTAAATTATATTTATATGCTATGGATTAAATTACATATGAATATATATTTCTAATTCATGATAATATAGCTGTGTTTCTTTCACTCTTATTACTTTACTGGATTGTTAAATTTTTTAGAATGAATACATACTATTTATATAATCAAAATATTTATAAACTGTTTGAAAGAACACATTGTAAATCTAAATCATATTACAGTTATGTGCTATACACACAGTTCCAAATCTTCATTTGTATCTGAATGATGACTGTTCACCTTGGTGTACTTGCTAAAGCAGAACTTTCTGAATCTCTTCTGCAGCTATTCACTGCCCACCTCCACCAGTGACTGACAATGGGAGGCACATCGGTGTGATGGCAGAACACTTCCTGTATGGAACTGAAATCTCTTATGAATGTGACCAAGGATTCTCTCTTCTGGGAGAGAAAACTGTACGATGCATAAGTGATTCTAAAGGACATGGATCTTGGAATAGACCACCCCCACAGTGCTTAAAACCTCATCCTGTGACCCATTGCTCTAACCCAGAAGTCAAACATGGATACATACTTAATAAAACTCACTCATCATATTCCCACAATCACATTGTATATGTTGCCTGCAACCCCACCTTCATCATGAATGGCAGTGAGCTGATTAGGTGTCATACCAATAACAAATGGGTCCAGGTGTACCAACTTGTATCAAAATGGGTAAGTTATTTTAGGACATTAACTATAGGATGGTGCTCAAAATAAGGACAAAGATTTTTGAATCTGCACTTGCTTGCTATTTGACTTAAAGAAAAGCATGTAAAAGCTTGCTTAAATGATACCTGTCTTATCTTCTCACCCAATTCTTTTTTCTTCTTCCCTTTTTAAGTGGATTGAGCTAAATATATGAAAGGACAATGGTTAATTGGCAAGTGGATACTGTCTACAAAATTTATTTTGTTACTAAATTAGAATGATAAGAACACACCTACCATTGAGGGGGGTGGTCAAAGGTGTGGCTTGATAATTGGATATTTAAGGCTGTAAGACCAGCCAGAAAGAGAACTTTGCATATTCTGAGGAGTGAAGCTGGCCTTTGGACTCTTTGAATTCTCCCTCTTGTAATTGTAGTTATCATTTGTCTGTTTTATTTCTGTCGGTGACTAGGTGACCATGTACAATAGAGGGTGGCAATTAGTGACCCAAGAACTAAATTTAAGTCACAAGAACGGTTCTCTTTGGCCAACATAATATTCTCATTTTAAGTGAAACACATGTTTACAGCCCAAGATAAATGTAGAACCTCTGATTTATTAAGGGTTCCCTCTGCTCCCCTGCCAGGCAGCAGTTGCTTGAATTGGCCTTTGGCTGTCATTTTTAGAAGGACAGGTTCTCTCTTCTTTGTGGTATCTAAAGGGAAAAGCGAAGACTACTATTGGTTGGTAGATTACAATTGTGGGCTGAAGCCATAGGTGTTTCATTATCTTACTTTTGACATTTTTCTTCAGATCGTGTACAACATACATAGACAGTGCAAATCTCTGTCCAGTGCTGCTTGGTTTGGGTGGAAGGGATATGACTAGATACCAATTAGTTGGCTTGTTGCCTGCCCTCTTTCTGTATGGCCATCACTCACAGAAAGTGTTGGCTATGCGTTCCTCTGCACTAAACTAAAGACCCTTTTTATTGGCGTCTAAGCCCTCATAGGATGTCAACCTCCATTTAAGATCCCCAATGGGAATCACACTGGTGGAGATACAGCTCGATTTTCTGATGGAATGTCAGTCCTGTACAGCTGTGACGAAGGCTACCTGCTGGTGGGAGGTGCACGCCTTTATTGCACACATGAGGGAACCTGGAGTCACCCTGCCCCTTTTTGTAAAGGTGCATTATCTATTTAATATTCTAAATTTGTTCTGAATAGACCTATTCAATTAGGAACTTTCTACTTAAAATCATCAAATAAATGCCTTAATTAGATCATTTAATTAAATACATTTAATTAGATTAATATATTAATTACTCTAAATACCACAAAATAAGAAAAATGACTGGGTGTGTAGTTTATCTGGTGAGGGATCAATTATGTAGTCCTTTAAATATAGAAAGTTGAAATGTTTATATAAATTAAACAACCAAAGTGTATTACACTGTGATAACAATTATGGTAAGTATGCATCTGACAAAACACTAATGAAAAAGTACAATGACTTTTTTCAGTGTATTTCCTTGGAGTGATGGTGGGATTACAGGTACATAGTTTTATAAAAGTTTCAGAATGTCATTTCATTAGGCATATAAAAATGAGAAGTGAGATAAAATGAGGGGGGACCCAAAAACTTAGAGCTTATTTATTTAAAAATTGTGTATTTATTTTCCTTATTTAAACTTCAGTCACCTTCAAAGCACTCTCTATTTGATGCAGTACACCTATGGAGATATTTTTTCCACTACTCAAAACAGTTTTTGAACTCATCAGTTTGGGTGCCTTTTATTGCTTCTTTTGTTCTTTTGTTTCACCTCTTTCATGTTGGTAGAATGTTTCCCTTTGAGGACTTTTTTCAGCCGGGGAAACAAAAAACAGTCACTTGAGGTGAAATCAGGTGAATAGGGAGGGTGAGGTATGGGGGCATGCCATTTTTGGTCAAAAACTGCTGACTACTCAGTGCTGTGTGGGCAGGTACACCCGTAAATCACCCATCATGAAATGGCCAAATGTGTTGAAAGAGTCAAAAAAATTCAGAGGCTGAACATAGCCTCTCACAACAACGTTAGCTGGTACACTGATACAGGTGGGTTCCTGGAACACTCACATAGTAGGGGAAGCCTGTACTACAAGGGGCCCACCCTCCAAAAGATAATTATAATTTTGGGATCTCTCCTTATATGTAATATTTGTTGAGCACTTTTTCCTGTGTGTCTGATACTGTACACAGCATTTTGAATGCATTGTCATTTAATCTTTTTGAGAACCATATGAAGTTCTCATTGGTACCATTTTTATTCCTATATTAGAGATGAAATCTCAGTAGAATGAAGAAATTTGTAACTTTTCCAAAGTCACACATTAGGAAGGTCTAGTATCAGGATTCAAATCCAAAAATCTCACAGTATTGACCCCTACACTGAAGAGATGAAAGAAAAAAGGAGGAAGCATGTGCATGTATGAATTGGAGAGTAAGAGTCGACAGTGATAAAACAGTAATTCAGAATTCCTACCCATTTAGCCCTCACAATTTCCCTGACAAGTCATTAAAATTAAACAGCTATTAGTTTAGAAACTAAAACACAAGGAAGGAAAGTAATCCTGGTTTAAATTACGTAGAGGTTATTGAGATAGATGGCTGACACTGAAAGACTCTACCTACGTTATCATTTTGTTTTTCAGTCAGACTTTACTTACTGAGATGAACTAAGTTGGTTCTGTAAAACTTTTCATTAGGGGCGGAATCTACTTCATTGCTAAATTAGATTCCTTTGATTTCAGAGGTAAACTGTAGCTTCCCAGAGTATATGAATGGAATGCAGAAGGGGCTGGAGTCTGGGAAAAAAAGTATCAGTATGGTGCAATTGTTACTTTGGAGTGTGAAGAAGGGTATACCCTGGAAGGCAGTCCCCAGAGCCAATGCCAGGAGGATCATGGAGGGAACCCTCCCCTGGATGTTTGCAGATCACAAGGTAAGTACAAGGGACTTTGCTGGCACTTGTCTCACTGGAGGGAGGTGACTGAGGGATACCCCTCAATGTTAGGGGCGCCTGGGTTTTAAGTTGAACTGGGCCTGTAACCAGTGGTACACTAACAGACAAATTTTTAGTTGGTTGTGTATTCTAGAAAAAGCAAAGCTTTCTGAGGATGAGGGAAGTAAAGAAAGAAAGAGGAACACTTACTTAAAAGGTACAAAACTCACGACCTTACATTTTGTAAGGGGCTACTGCTAAGACTTCCCTTGTTGCTGAATCTTGATTTATAAGGGCTTACCAATTTGACAGGGACCTCAAAAAATATGTTAACAAACCAGTCACAGCAGTTAATAATTGCATTCCAACCTGAGAAATCCCTGACTATATTGTTTTTTTAGTTAGTGAACTACCCCAACTTACTTAATTAAAAATGTGAAAACTCAACAAGTTCAATGAGTTGCAATATAAGAAATGATGGAAGAGTGGATAAAACTAAGGTTCCAATTCATCCTTTTAAGTAGACTTAGAGAGAGGAATGTTAACTTAGAGAAACCCTAAGTTTGGGAGAGTGCCATGGGACCTTGGGCTACCCTGATTCATGCAGCTAGACTAATATGTTCATGATTTTGGATTTTCCTTAGGCTCACTTGCTCCTCTTCTTTGTGGTAAGTTTTCTTAAATAATTAATGAACATTTTAATGACTTTTAAAAATTTTATATAAAATTTGAGGTCTTACATTCTGCCTGAGTGTTATAATTTTCCTTCTTTAACTCATAAGAAATTATCTTGTTTGGTGTCTTAAGGAAATTTTAATGTGCCCTTCACAATGAAAACTGTCACTTTTGGATAGAGTTGAATAAATAATTTGAACAGCCAGCTATTCCCAGTTTTTAAGTTGAAAGTTTGGTGTATATTTACTCTTGGTCTTTTGCATGATCTGGCACTATCAGAAGAGGCTGACTTATTCTACAATAGAAAAATATATTTCACAACTGAGAATTAAAAATGTTGTCATGCAAAGTTATAGGATCCTAATGTCCCCAGCTCCTAACTTTACCCCGGTGACAAGAACATTACTAGTAAAATGGGAAGGAACAGAGAAGCCCAACAGAACTTGACTGGAACCCTGGGGTCAAGTGCTTGGCACTTTAGATTAAATGTGGAATGTATTAAACTAGAAAAACCGTAAGGCCAAGTATGATTATTTAGGAATTCTATATTTATGTGGCTCAGAAAAGAGAAGTAAAAAAGTAACATGCCATAATCCCTACCACTAGGAATAGTCTCCATAATCACTTCAAAACTATATAGGTCAAATTTTTCTGGCATTTGATACTTGCTGTTTTGTTTTCTAGGTTTTTCTGCAGGTTTTGTGGTTCTTATCTGCCTGGTTAGTGTCACCTTATGTTTGATATTGAAACACGGAAAACAGTAAGTTCAATGCATGCTTAACCAAAGCAGAAAAGGTTTTCATTTCTTGCTTGAAACTAAACACAGAAACATAAGTTATATTAAAATAATTTAAAATGAGATAACAGGAATATGGTATTTTGTAAGTTAACCAATAGTCATTGACACCAATTCAAGTTCAACACCAACAGGAATCCCTAATCTGGAGTGCAGTAAAGAAGGAAACTTGATTCAGTGCAAAACAGCTCAATTGTAATACAGCAAGGTAATGAAAAAAGCATGGCTGTGAGACAGCCCTGGGGCCAGGAGGCTCTGGGCCCAGGCCCCTCCCTGGCTAGATAGTTCTGCCATGCTCCTTGTTGGTCTGCTCTGCTATGGCCTGTGCTGGTTTGCTCTGCTCTGGTGAGACATCTTCGGTGATTTAGCTCAGATGAGGAAATTCAGTCCTCCGGGAAAAGGGAGAGTACACTACTTGAGCTAAAAAGGAGCTTATGTATAGGGAGCCTTACATAGGCACAATTCCCTGCTCTTGGTCCATGATTGGTCCACCCTCATGTATCTGAGGACTCCAAATTCTCCCAGTATAATTGGTCAAAAAGGCACTGTCCTGATTGATCGGAAATGAACTGTTCTGATTGGTCAGTGAAGATGTTGATTATAGCTGTGCAGCTCTGATTTGATGGAAGAAGCCTTAGTCCTATAGGTTGATATGGGATTCTAGGAACTTTTTATAAAGGCTGCACTTTGGCAAAAACACAGTGTTGGAGGCAGTTCATTGCAGAGGCAGATAGTTCAGCTCAGGCTTCTCCCTGAAGTACAGTTTGAGTGAGATGCCCCTGTGTAGAAATGGTTAATGTGCCCTTTTTAAAAAAGACTTTGGCCCAGTTAGCCACCAGGAGCCCTTCTTAGTAGGTATTTTCTTTCTCAGGGTCCACATCACATATACTATATACAGGAAGCCCTTATCTGTAAGATCTTAAAAGATATTTAATACTTATTTTATTTGCATAATGTTTATTCAGATATTGATTTATAAAATATATAGAAGATATAAAGAAAAAATCCCAGCAATAACAACTGCAGATATTTTGAAATATTCCTACCTGATATTTTTCTTATATTCTTTTTCTTTTTCTTTTTTAAACTAAAAATTTGGTATTATAGTCTCCTGCCCCAATTTTCTAATTTATTTATTGTTTATACTGTTATAGTTGTCCCAATTTTACCCCCCTTGGCTTCTCTCCTCCCAACTTGCCCCCCACTTCCATAGTCTTTCCCCACACAATCATCCATGTCCATGGGTCCTTCATATATATTCTTTGACCTTCACTGTCTTTCAAACAGTCTCAGCATCTCCCCTCTGACAGCTACCAGTCTATTCCATGATTTTATGACTCTGGTTCTATTTTGTTCACTAGTTTACTTTGTTCACTAGATTCCTCTTATAAGTGAGATTATATGGTATTTGTCTTTCACCAACTGGCTTATTTCACTTACCATAATAGTCTCTATTTCCATCCATGATGTTGCAAAAGGTAGAGATTCCTTCTTTTTTTCTTCTACATAGTATTCCATTGTGTAGCACAAGTTTTTAATCCCCTCATTTACTAATAGGCACTCAGGCTGTTCCCAAATCTTGGCTATTGTAAACAGTGCTGCTACAAACATAGGGGAGCATAACTTCTTTTGAACTGGTGTTTCGTGATCCTTGGGGTATATTCTCACCAGTGGAATCACTGGGTCAAAAGGCAGTTCTGTTGTTAATTTTTTATGGAAATTCAATACTGTTTTCCACACCTAATGAACATATTTTTTGTGTCTTGAAGTTATGTTTCTTTTTAGTTACTTAATAGAATACTGTTATTTTATAAGGATTTCTATATTGTGGAAATTTTAATTTTCTTCCACATGTACTTTGATAACAAAAATATGAGGAGTGCTTTTGAATAAACTTTGTTTCACATCTACTTATTTCCTCAGCATAGATTTGTATAATTACTAAGGATAAGTATATGAAGTTTTAAGATTTTTAATAAAAATTGCTAAATGACTGGACAGAAAGTTTGTTCTAATGTGATCAAATATCAAATAGTTAATATAGCTGGATATGTTGTGTTTCTGAACTCTTATTTCCTGGTTTATTGATCTTTCAATATGTCCACCAGAAATCTTTTGTGTTTAACTAACACTGCTTTTTACGACTATACCATCTGGTAGGGCAGGAACACCCCCACTATAATTTTTTAGGATTTCCCTTTCCATTATCATGTGTTTGTTCTTTCAGGTGACATTTATATCATTTTTCATTTTCTAAAACCAGATATGTTGTGATCACAAGTAAGCCTATAGATTAATTTGTGAGAAATTGGCATCTTTTCTGTAATGTCTTCCCATTCAAAAACATACTACACCTGTCTTCTGTTCAAGTAATGTTTCACTAAGTTGTAGTATTCATGACTATTTAAGTATATTACTAGGTTTCTATGGTTTGTTATGTTATGTGTTATTATCCAGAAATTAGACATAGTTTTACATTTTATTTTTAACTTATTAATTTTTTGTACATTTGAATCTATATTGTTGCCATAGTGTTTCATGTGATATTTGGTGTGGACACAAAACACATGGTCAATGTTTGAAAATTTTTATCAGAAAGTGCCCCATATTGCAAGAGAAGTTTCAGGTGATATTCAAGTGAGTGTAGACAAGAAGAGAAAAGTATTACAGGTGAAAGGAACAGTTTGAGTGAAGACCCAGAAACTTGTCATTCCATCATATACCATGAGAATTACATAAGGAATTTGATGTGACTGAGAAATAGTGTCTGTGAATGTGTTTGAAGGTAATGGTAGTATAGGTTTAGGTGGGGGCAATGGAATAAAAGTCCCCCCGGCACATAAATTTTGTGGAAATTACAGAATATTCTGGTATGTGCAAATGATACATTATTAGCAAATGTCACTATTATGTATCAGCCTCAGAATTTTCTGTGTGCATAAGTTCTTGAGTCTTTGTACATGACAGTGTTAGGGAATATAGTCAGATGAAGTCTTGCCAAGTCTCAAATTCTAGTGGGGGATGACCAATTCATGTCACACCAAATATGTCACCCATGAACTCCAGCAAAATTTCTTTAAAATACCAGCTGAGCCAGTGCCATCTGATTACATTGTTCACAGTTGTATGTCTAGTCTAGATATCCAACAAGAAGGGACTACATTGAAACTATGCAGTGATGGCATCGATGAACCTGAGTAGTTTATTCTAAGCCTGGGAGGGCCCTAGCAGGACAGGTCCAGCAAGGGTCTACAGTTGGGATGTACTTGAGACAGCTGTGTTTACTGGAGGATGGTGCTGTGAATGACTTCAGGAGAAAGGGCAGTCTATGACCAAATAAGATGGAAAAATACTGCATACTACATTTTTCTCATGGATTTCACAATCACCATGAGAATAAAGTCCTGTAATAAAGAAGCCAATTAATGTTTTTTAAACTGGAGTTTTCCAAACTAATTTGACTGCACAACTCTTTTTTTCTCAAAATATGCTTTTAATAACCCTTGGAACTGATCTGCATTTAACAGGCAATTTGGGAATCTAGAAAGGTGGTCAGGAGCTAGATCACCAAAAGCCTGCAGGCTGTAACAGGGAGTTGGGGTTTATCCTACATGAATTTAAGCAAGGAAGAAATATGTTCAGATTTGCATTTTCAAAAGAAGGGACATGAATGGGGCATCAACCAAAGCAGCAGTGGCTGGGATCAAGAGGATGGAACAGATGTAAGAGGAATCTTCACTGTTAAGACTACAAGATCCCCAGAACTGTGTATCCTGTTGAATGTAAGGAGAAGGGGGCACAGAGAATGAGTCAAGAGGAGGTCACTGGGTGGTCCTAGTGTTGGACCAAGAAAGAAGAGGGACAGGTTTGTGGGGAAAGTTGAAGAGTTCAGTTCTGACCACTCAAGAGAGGTTCCTAGACTTGGGTAGATGACATTTAACTCAACGTTGAAGCTTTGGGACCAAAAAGAACATCAAAGTTAAAAACAGGGATAAAACCAATCTCAGAAGGACTATAATGCTTAAAGGGCAGGAGAGGAAGGAACAGTCAGAGGTGGGAAGAAAGCTAGGAGTGAGAGTAGTGTCACAGATATGCAGAGAGAAAAGGGTCTCAAAAAATGGGATGTCATTTGCATGGTTTTCCTTGCAAGAAGTTAGAAAATAATTTTAGCCAAGAGTAGTTATAAACTTAAATAAACAGAAAATGTGGCTTCTATATCTTTCTTTCATGTTCCCACCTTTGCTCTCAGAACATTATATGTACAGGAAAATTTATGAATTTTTGGAATGCCTACAAACTCAAGTAATTTAAATTGTTCCACTTGATTATTATTAAGTTTATTAACATGATTATAGCAATACTATATATAAGTATCTATATTGATATGAACCAAATATATGTTACACTAAATTGTTTGGTGTCACTCTTATGTTTTGTTTCTAGTTTCTAACAAACTACAATTTATTTTCTGATAGTTGGCATAGACATTTGAACTACATTAACTATTTTTTTGTAAATGAGATGACTAACCACTTAAAAATGACAAAATTAAATATTTTAAAACCCATCTAATATTTGAAGAAAAGACCATGCTATTTCTTCTATTGTGTAAGATATTTTAATAAAATCTAAATATCATGATAACTGAAAAATTATTATTTTATGATATTCTTAATAGAGCTTTTATTAGCTGGCTTCTTAAATATGTAGTGACATGCTATAAGTACCTTAGAAACAATTTACCTTTCCCAATAATTTTGTAATACTTTATTTTTGAGTTCTATATGGTAGTATAATCACATTTTCTTGGCTTCTGTTAATATCAGCAAAGTGGTTTTAGAAACACAGGAAAGTGTGTGAGCTTTCAAAGACGAAAAGTAAAAAATATCCCCTTAAAAATCATTTAAAGCTTTTACTGCTATATGTCCATATAAGAATTTTGAATTAAACATTAAGTTAAAAAATTCCTTTTATGTTAAATTGGAAGATTGTGTCCCAAATAGGTAAACATGTAATCACATCTTAAAATAAAAGCTTTTTCCTGATTTTTTTTCAAACTGGGGAATACAGTTATTAGTCATTTAGTATTCTAGATCTGAGGTAGAGCGGCCTAATGCCAACTTTTGATTTGGACACTTAGCAGTCTAGCAAATTATTTATATTATATGGGCCTTTACAAAAATTAGGGATTGTAGTGATTATTTCATCAGACAATAAAATGGAATGACCTATTAAAAGTATTTACCATGAAAAAAAGGTATTTACCATGTGTTGGGAAGTATGGAAAGAAAATAACAGTTATATCTTTATAGCAATCATAGCTAATGAGTAAAAATTGTATTTTTTCTTTCTTCATCCACTTAGCAATTGTTATACAAATACAAACCCTAGAGAAGGAGATCTTTATTTGAAAATATGGGAAGTATATTCTATTGATCTACACAACTCAGCAAGCTAACCAGAAGATAAACAGGTATCTAATGAAACTGAAATGTTTTTATGCATTTCTGTGTCAAAATTTTCCTTTTTATATTTACCAACAAGCATATTACAAAATATATATGGTTACATTGCACAGTATTTTAAATCATGCATGGAAATTGTTCATTTACCTGCAAATTGCCAACTAATGTCCCTGCTTTTTTTTAACTGATTCATGCATTCAACAAATATTTAAATAAATAACAAAATATTAAGAATAGAATTAATGAGATAAGTATTATGAAAAGTAATAAAGCAGGAAAAAAAGAATAGTGAAGGCAGGGTAAATTGGAAGGGAATTTCTCACTAAGAAAATGGTATTTGAGCAAAAACTAGAGAAAAGTAAAGAGCCAGCCATGTGGGGAAGAATTTTTCATGAACTAAGATCAGTAACATAAGGGTGTTGTTTGCAGGCTGTGGCCAGTATGGCTTACTATCAACTAAAGATGAGTGAAGGTGGTAGAGATTAAATCAGAGAGTAAGGGGAGGATTGTGAGGATGATGGCTCAAGTAGAGTATGCTAGGTCATTCAATTAGTTTGTGTTTATTCTGAGATGGGAACCACTAGATGTGTTAAGTGGAGGAGCAATTATAACTTCTGTGTAAGAACAGAGTGTGGGAAGCCCAGGGCACAATATGGAAAATCAGTGAGGATTCTACCACAATAATGCAGGCAGTGAGTGGCTACCACCAAGCTGGTGAGAAGAGGTCAAGTTCTGCATGCACTTTCAGGATAGTGACAGTAGGATTTGTTGCCAGTTTGCATCAGAACATGAAAGAAAAGGAGGAATCAATAATAATACAAGTGTATTTTGGCCTGAGAAAGTGGAAATATAGAATTGCCATCAATTAAAATGCCAGCGAATTTGAAAGCAGGATTTGCAAGATAAACCAGGAGTTCCACTTTGAAGATGTTAAGTATGAAATATCAAATAGACATCCAAGTAGAAGTGCCAGGAAGGCAGCTGGATGTACAAATAGGTTCATACTCAAAATGTAAATTTGGGCCCTGACAGTGTATGGATTTACATAAGAACAAGATCAACTAAGATCCCCAAAGGTGAGAAAGAGTCTAGGGAAGAGAAAAGGTCCAAGGGCTGAGCCTTGGATCCTCCAACATTAGGAGTCATGGATTAAGAAGGAACCACCAAAGTAGCAAAGAAGAATCATTGATACAAGAGGAAACCACCTGAGTGTGGTCATCTAGAAGTCACAGGAAGAACGAATTGCAAGGAGGGAACCCTGTCAAACACTGCTGATAGATCAAGAAAATGGGTAGTGAAACTGCCCATTGCGTTTAGCAGCACAACACTTGTTGGTAAACTTGACAAGAACTGTTTTGGTGGAGAGGAAGGAAGCAAGACCTTGACTGAAGTGAGCTTAAGAGAAAATGAAAGGAGAAAAATTGGAGACATCAATTAAGACAACTCTTTCAAGGAGTTTTTCTGTGAGGAAGAGCAGATAAGTAGAGTGATGGCAAGAATAAGAAAGAAACCAAGAGAAATATTTTTAAGAATGGAGAAATGGCAGCTATGCTGCCATTCCTATGTGCTGATGAGAATGATGTTAGAGAAAGTGGGGAAATGATGGCAGGAAAGAAAAGGTAGAATTGCTGGAGCAATGTCTGGGTCAGCTAGAAGGAACAGCATCTAGGGCACAAGCAGGGTGGTGTAGACCTCAGATAGGAGCATGGCCTTAAGAACAGGAGGAAAAGTTGAACATATGGGTACAAATGAAGGCAGGTGGGGTACAAATGAGTACAAATGGGGAGGTGTGATGGTGAACGCATGTGTGGAAGTTCTCTTCTGATGATTCTGTTTTCCCACTGACTAATAAGTAAAATGATCAGCTCAGAAGAAGATTGGAAAAGGAGATGACAGGGATTTAAGGAGCAAGGTGAAGGCATTAAGTAGCCACCCTACATTGGCAGGCAACAGCAAGGGTCCCTCTAAGGTTTCCAGGACAAAATGGGAGTGAATAGTTGAAGGTTTATTGTATGCAGTTATTATGTTTAGAATCTCTCATGCTTTATCTTATTTAGTGCTGAGTGCAACACTGAAACTTGAGTATTGTCCCAAGATAATAACGAGGTGAGCAGATAATATCCGAGATGAGAAAACTAGGGCTAAATATTTGTCTTGTCCATGGTCTGGAGTCAATGTTTGGCAAAGGTAGAATTCAAGCTCAAATCTGACTTGAAACTGCTTTCTTTTGCATAATATGTGACATAAAGGATCCTACCTCTGCCCTCTTGGGAACTAATTTCAGGAAAAAAAAAAACAGACACATACATATCATAGTGTGAGAATACATACCGTGAACAAGATACAGAAAAAGTTGCTACTGATGAGTCACAGAAAAAGCAAAGAGGAACAGGGGAGGCCATGCCAGAGTGATATCTAAATCCAAACTTGCGGAGATCCAAAGTAAAGCTATATATAACACAAATATTTGTTGAATGAATATGTGAATGAATGAGAATGAGACTACTGCTTCAGTCTCTCCCTGACTTTTATGCATATTTATTAATATAAAATTTAATTGTTACTTGTTCCATATCATGTTATCTTAAGAAGGACTTCTTAATATAATGATATTACCTACTAGGCTTGATGCTTTATTCATTACAGCACTTATAATTTGTATATACAGAGAATGTTAATACTCCTATTATCTAAACTTTGATTTGCACCACTACTATTTATGCTGCCACCTAAACACAAATTATTCATTTCAGTGTACCTTCTTGCTTAGAATACAACTGAACATGGGTTAGAAAAAAATCATTCAAATATCATCAAGTGTATTTGTATGAACTCAACGTCAGCAAAATGATTTCATAAGCTACTTCTTTCTATTTGTATTTAGTCTCAAGGAGAACAAAGTCTGCTTGATGATAGAGATGGAGGCCCGGTTTCACTGCCACCTGCTCTTCAAGGTGTTTTTAAAGCCTCACCTGTGATGTGCTGGAGCCAGGCTGTGGCTGTAATCAATTACGTAGCTCTGAAAGTGTCACTGTTTCAAGGGAGGCACTAAAATGAACTGTCCTTCTATGTAGACTCTTCTTTTGTAATTAGCACGCTTACTGTTACCATATACTTTTGATTATGGTGTGGTTTTCAGTATTTAGGCAAAGTATGAAGCATTTTCTATGGCCACCTGGGACATAACTTTATAGAGAAGTCTGATTTTATTTTAATAGTAGCTTTTTGTCAGATATGGCTAAACATTTTTTCTTTTATTTTTGCTTGGTTTTTCTCATACTGTATACCTTTTGTTTCCATAATCATTTACTAATTCAAAAATATGTTTTTAATTGTGGGAATGTAATTTTAATTCTTAGGTTCTTGTGTACAGCTCAGTCTTTATATATTTCCTCTCTAGTTTTGTCAGAAGCTCTGGTTGCTTATAAAATGTCACTTAATAATATGTACATTAGTTATTCAAATAAATTTTATCTTTAAAAAATACTTACCTTATATGATTTTTTGTCATACAAATTCTTGAATAACGGACATAGTCTTAGAGTTTTCAGAGTTTCTGATTTGACACTTATGAATTCTGAATCCTACCAATTAGTCATTTTAGCCAGACTCTCAACCCACAAACCCAGTGCCCTCCATCCTCAAGACTTTCTCTTATATTTCTCTAGCCAACACCTTTCTCTAGCCCCTTCTTTCTCTCCCTCTACCTCCAAGCTTACCTATAGCCACTCATCATTTCCACCAACCACTTTTTACAGATTATATTGTTCTCTCTCATCCCCTCCTGTTTCTTCCAGGACATTGCTCCATAAGTTATACCCTCTATCATCACTGGCTCTTTTCCACCACCAAACCTGCTCAAGCTAATACCCATTCATCTGCAAGTGACAAAAATCTATCTCTCACTGGTTTGGACCAAAATGGAATTTTATTGTATCACATAACAGAAAAGATCATGGATGCAGCTGGTTTCACCCAAAATAGGAATTAAATACTCAAATCATGTCCTTGGGAATCTGTTCCATCCTCTGTTTCTGCTTTTCTCTGCTGGTCTCAGTCTGTGGTTGACACCCCTTAAAAACTGGAAAAATATTTGTTGACAAGGCTAAGCACACACCTCGTCAGCTTAGCATTCCAGCAAAAAGAGCTTTTGCTATCCAATAACTTCTTCAGAAATCCTTTCATTAACTCTGAGTTATCCAAAAACAGATCACATGCCCCCAGCTGAACCACTTACGAGGGTGAGGGCAATAGTAAGAACCAAATGACAAGGCCAGAGCTGCCTGCCCAGGCTTAGAGCTGGGGTAGGACTGATCAACATTAGTGGTTCTCAAGTGTGGTGACTAAGTTTCCCCTGAGGACATTGGCAATGTCTGTAGACACTTTTGGTTGTTAGAGCTGGAGCAGGGGAGTGTTTTGGCATCTAGCAGGGAGAGGACAGAGATACTGCTAAACATCCCACAGTGCATAGGGCAGCCTCCTACAACAAAGGATAAGCTGTTTCAACATGTCAATAGAGTCAGGGTGGAGAAACCATGGTCTGTGTGAACCACATGGAACTATGGGAAAGAGGGAATTTCCTTAAGAAATAATCAGGGGACTAATCCCAAATGAAGCAGGGGCCCACTTTAAGCAGCCCATTTGAAAACAAATCCTCCCCAAACCATCCATGTTTCTCTGTTAAGCTATGTCCCTACTCCTTACCACTAAATTATCTGAAAAAGTAGTTGACCTTAGCTACATCAATTACTTCACTCATTCATTCAACAAATAATTATGTAAATCTGTGTGCCCAGAGATGTTTTAGTTCATGGCATATTATTGATAAAAGAACCTTATGTCCTTATGTAGATTTTATTCTAATGAAGAGAGACAGACAATAAGCATATTGCCAGATCTAATACAACAAAAAATGAGAAGTATAATTTTTAAACTATACAAAGCAGTGAAAGAGAAAAGAAAGTTTAATGAGTATGTAATTGCTAATAGTGGCCAAGGAAGACTTCATTGATGGGGTCACATTTGAACAAAAGAACCCAAGATGAGGGAGGTAGCCATACAGATAGGTCAGAAAGTGTTCCAAACAAAAGAAACATTAGAAAGAAAATACAGGGACTACACCTGCTGTGTTTGGAGAAATAATTGTTTGTTTGTATCTGAAATCAAGAAAGGGAGAAACAATGATGCTGATGAGAGAGGAGAATTACTGGAGTGATGTCATTGAGCTAGTGAGAGCAGATGATCTGTACTGCATATAGTCTTAGATAACAATGTGAACAGCAGACCCAGACCAATAGGAGATAAGGAAACTATATGGGCCACATACAGATCTTTGGATGAAGTGATGAGGGAGAGAAGTTTGTGGAAATTCTCTCAGATTGCTTCTATTTTCTCTGAACAAAAAGCAAAGCTATAAACAGAGATTGTGAATGATGTAGGAGACATCTGCATTTAATGTCAATATAAAAATATGAAATAGTCACTTAGGAGAATGATAAAGTAAATAGACTACGCAACTAGAGTAGGACTAACTGGCAGCATTACAATGGTCCATTTGAAGTGAGCCATCTTTAAAGTAAGACTAGTCATCATGAACATACATTTTCCCCCACCTTCAGTTTCTTGAGTACAAGGGCAAAATTAAGGAGAACTGACTCGAGCCAAGATTGTTGTTTGTTTAATGCAGCAATTTTCAACTGCTGTGCTGCAAGAATTTTTTAAACATTTGATATCTGACCATTTAGTCAGGGGCACTGACATCTTTTCCCTTAGGTTGTCAATTTAAAAAAAAAAGACAACAGTCAACCCAACAGTAACCGTTCAGTTTGAATGAATCAAAGTTATACCTATTTTTGTCTGATTGGCAAAAAAATATATATGTGATATAATTTTAATAATTAGTTTTGTGTGCCATGAGATGAAAAAGGTTGACAATCATTGGTCTAATGAATATAATAAAATAAAAGAAGGACAAGGGAGCTGAGGTTGTATGGAAGACAGTGATCACAATGATGGACCATGAAACTTAATCTGGTAAGGCCAAAAGGTAGGACACTAAGGGAGATCAGTGGGTTGCAGGTCCTAAGAAATACAAAGATTGTTTGGGTCAGGGCAAACTAGAAGGGCAGGATTGGTGGTTGGAGAGTGGGATGGAGAAACTCTGGAAGGTCTGCAGTTATTAATGAGGACAACTTCTAAGGTATTTCCATGGGCATGAGTGGCAGAGTAGAGGGAAGGAACAGATCATTGGCAGAAAAGATCAAGACACTAAGAGGCCAGGTATTTAGAAATAGCATCACTGTGAATACTGAATCATTGGGGAGTATAAGTATAGTAAGAGTGGTAAAGGTTGCTGTGAGCTAGGAGCTAAAACCTGCAAGGAATGAGGGGAGACAGCAGATGCTAGGAGAATAGTGCAAAAGAAGTGGTAATGAGTGGTGAGTTTTGACAGCATGTGATGTAAGGCTGGGGAATTGAAGCTTCTATTGCCTTTTCATCAGCAAACTAGGATCTGGTGCTTCTTCCATTGTTCTGTTGAGAACAGCTTGAAGGAATAAAAACAGATCCTTGAGAGAATGGTATTGGACATATTAAAAAGGAGGTACAATAAGTGTTATGATCAAAGTAGATATTTCTTTCAGTAAAGTCTTAGAAGAAAGACTCATGGAAACTAATGAAAAATAAGAAAACATACCTCCTTGCATTTGGAACACTGTCCTTTCTCCACTAGTGAGGGCCAGAGCTGAGCCTTGAGTACAAGGGACAAATGAAGTAAGATAGTGTCCTGGAATCTTTATGTGAGCCAAGGCTATGCATACTGGGTTATGTAGGGTTGCTGGACTGTGGGTCTCCATTTGTGAAGTTGCACTAAGTAAAAAATAGATTTCCACCTTTAGTGTCTTTATTCCATTATGAGACATAGCTATGCATTTAGTGTAATTCTGCTACAAGCCTCTTCCTACTCCCTCTCTACAGCACTTAATATTTGGAATTCCTTCACTCTCCACACAACTCAGTTCAACTCTTGCTTTAGAAACAACTGACTCTTGTCCCTACTAATATTTTGATTGTTTTTAAATTTTTTAGATAATATTTGTTAAAATATTATATGAATTTCTGGTGTACAACATTATAATACAACATCTGTATTTTCAATTTTGTGTTCATCATCCAAAGTTTCATTTTCTTCCCATACTGTATATTTTACCCTTTTACTCTCCTTTTCCTTTTATATTCCTTTCCCCCTTCACTAACTTCCATTTGTTGTTTGTATCTATGTGTTTGTTTTCTTGCTGTTATGTTGTTGCTTCTTGTTTTATAACCCACTTACCAGGGAAATCATACAGTTCTTTTACTTTTCTGTCTGCATTATTTCACTTAGGATAGTACTGTCAAGATCCACCCATGTTGATGAAAATGTCAATATTTCATTTTTTGTAAGGGCTGAGTACTATTCCATTATATATGTGCCACATCTTTATTCAATTGTCTGTCAAAGGACATTTAGGTTGTTTGCATGTCTTGGCTATTCTAAATAATGCTGGAATGAACATAGCCATAGACATATTCTTACAAATGAGTATTTTCAAAACTTTTCAGGTAGATACTCAGTAGAGGAATTGGTGGGTCATATGGTAGCTCTCTTATTACCTTTTTGAGGAAATTCTATACTGTTTTCCATAGAGCTACACCAATTTACTTTCCCACCAGCAGTGTACCATTGTTCTTTTTTCTCCAACACTCATTATTTATTGTTTTATTGATAATAGTCATTCCAGCAGATGTAAGGGGGTATCTTACTGTGGTTTTGACTTGCATTTCCCTAGTAACAAGCTATATCAAACACTTTTTCATACATCTGTTGACCATCCATATGTCTTCCTTGGAAACATGTCTGCTCAGGTCCATTGCCCATTGTTTAATCAGGTTGTGTTTTTGGTTTTGTTGTTGTTGACTTGTGTGAGTTCTTTATATATTTTGGATATTATCCCCTTATTAAAGGTATCATTTGCAAACATCGTCTCTCCTTTAGTTGGTTAGCTTTTTGCTTTGTTGGTAGTTTCTTTTGCTGTGCACAAGATTTTATGTAGTTTGAAGCATTTTCAGTCATTTATTTTTGCTTTGATTTCCTTTGCCTTTGGGGACAAGTTCATAAAACCCATCTGAGACCATAGTTTGTTAAGTTTAATGCCTATGTTTTTTTTCTTTGTATTTTATTGTTTCAGACCTTACATTTAAATCTTCAATCCATTTTAGGTTTATTTTTGTATATGGTGTAAGATATTAGTATAGTTTCTTTTTTGATATGGCTGTCAACTTTTTCTAACACTATTTATTGCAGAGATTTTTCTTTCTTTATTTTATATTCTTGGCTCCTTTGTCAAAGTTTAGTTGTCCATTTATATGTGCATTTATTTCTGAGTTTTTTAATTCTGTTTCATTGATCTGTGTGTCTGTTTTTCTGCTAATATCATACTGTTTTGATTACTGTAGCTTTTAATATAGTTTGAAGTTCAAGAGTGTTGTAATACCTCTGGCTTTATTCTTTGTTTTATCGGGATTGCTCTAACTATTAGGTGGTCTTTTGTGGTTCATGTCAACACGAGGATATTTTGTTCTATTTCTGTGAAAAATGCCATTGGGATTTTGATAGGGATAGCATTAAATCTGTAGATTGTGTTAGGTAGTATGGACATTTTAGCAATGTTGATTCTTCCAATCCATGAACATAAAATATCTTTCCATTTCTTGGTGTCTTCTTCAATTTCTTTCAAAAATGTCTTGTAGTTTTCAGTGCACAGGCTCTTCACCTCCTTTGTTAAGCTTATTCCTAAGTATTTTATTATTGTGGGTGTGATTGTAAATGGTATTGTTTTATTCACTTCTGGTTTTTATTAGTATATAGAAACATAACAATTTTTGCATATCAACTTTGTGTCCTTCAACTTTACTCTATTTATTTATTATGTCTAATAGTTTTTTGGTGGAGTCTATGGTTCTCTAGATATAGAATTATGTCATCTGAACAAAATAACAGTTTGTTTCTTCATTCATAATTTGGATGCTTTTTCTTTCTTTTTTCTTGCCTTAGTGCTCTGGCTAGGACTCCCAGTACTACGTTGAACAACAGTGGTGAGAGTGGGCATCCTGTTTTGTTCCTGATCTTAGAGGAAAGTTATCAGTTTTTATACCATTAAGTATAATGCTAGTTGAGGGTCTGCCACATATGGCCTTTATTATGTTGAGGAGCTTTCCTTTTATACCCATTTTATTAAGTGTTTTTTATCATAAATGGATGTTGTATCTTACTTTGTTTTACGTTTGCTATATATGCATCTAGTGATATGATCATACAATTTTTATTTTTTATTTTGTTAATGTGGTATATGTCATATTGATTGATTTGTGGATATTGAATCATTCTTGTATCCTTGGAATGAACCCCTCTTGTTCATGATGTATGATCCTTTTAATATATACTATTGTATTTGATTTGCATTATTTTATTTAGAATTTTTCATCTGTGTTCATCAGAGACATTGCCTGTCATTTTCTTTTATGCGTCTGTGTTGTCCTTGCCTTGTTTTGGTATCAGGGTGACCTTAGCCTCATAGAATGAGTTCACAACTATTCTTTCCTTTTCAATTTTTCAGAAGACACTGAAAAGAACTGGTATTAAGTCTTCTTTGAATGTGGTAGAATTCACCAACCAATCCATCTGTTGTTGGACTTCTGTTTTTTTGTTATTTCAATTTCCTTACTATCAGCCTATTAAGATTTTCCATTTCTTCGTGATTCAGTCTAGGAAGGTTGTACACTCCCGGGAATCTGTTCATTTCTTTTGGGTTTTTGAACTAAGTGGCATATATATCTTTTATAAGTATTCTTGTATAATATTTTGTATTTTTGTGGTATTCATTGTAACTTCTCCTCTTTCATTTCTAATTTTCTGTATTTGTATTTTTCCTGTTCTTTCCTTATTGAGTACAGCCAGGGGGTTGTCAATTTTGTTTATCTTTTAAAAAAAAAACAGCACTCTGTTTTAATTTTTTCTATCATCTTTTAATTTTCTATTTCATTTATTTCCACTCTGATTTTTTAGTATTTCCTTTCTTCTAAGTAATTTAGGTTTAATTTGTTGTTCTTTTCCTAGCTCTTTACAGTATAATGTTAAACTATTTATTTTTTGCCCTGGCTGGCGTAGCTCGGTGGATTGAGTGCGAGCTGCGAACCAAAGTGTCGCAGGTTCGATTCCCAGTCAGGGTACATGCCTGGGTTGCAGGCCATGACCCCCAGCAACCGCATATTGATGTTTCTCTCTCTCTCTCTCCCTCCCTTTCTTCTCTAAAAATAAATAAATTTTTTTAAAAAAATTTTAAAAACCCTATTTTTTTATTTTTTTATATTTCTGGAGGTAGGCTTGTAATGCTATAAACTTCCATATTAATAATACTTTTTCTGTATCCCCCAAATTTTAATTTGTTATATTTTCATTTCCATTATCTCTATGTATCTTTTGACCTCTAATTGTTCTTTGACCCAAAAGTTATTCAGTAGAGTGTTGTTTAACCTCCACATATTTGTGTTTTTTCCAGAAGTCTTCTTGTAAAAATTTCCAGTTTCATACCATTGTGGTTGGAATATTTGCTTAGTATGAGTTCTATCTTTTTACATTTATTTGGACTAATTTTGTACTCCACCATATTGTCTGTCCTTGAGAATGTTCCATGTGCACTTGAGAATACACATTCTTTTTTTTTCCAGAGGGGTTTTTCTATTAATTTTTTAATTTTATTTTAATTGTTGTTGCAGTACATTTTCTATCTTTTACTCCCATCCTAGCCCTCCCCTCCTCCATCCCATTTCCACCCACCCCTAGTTTTTTTATCCATGTGTCCTTTATACTTGTTCCTGTAAATCCTTCCCCATTTCCCCTGAAATTCCCTCTCCTCTCCCCTCCAAACACTGTCACACTCTTTTGTTTTGGGATGGAAAAGTTGATTGATACCAATTAAGTCTATTCTGTCAAATGTGTCATGTAAGGTTAATATTTCCTTACTGACTTTCTGTCTGGATGATCTACCCATTGCTGTCAGGTCTCCTACTATTCTGTTAGTTTCTCCCTTTAGGTCTGTCAGTAATTTGCTTTATCTATTTCAGTGCTCCCAGGCTGGGTACGTCTATAGTAATGTGTTATGTCTTCTTGACAAATTATCCCCTTTATCATGACAAAATGTCCATTTTTTCTCTCTTTCCCTTCTTACCTTGAAATCTGTTTTGTCTGATATAAGCACTGCTATATCTGCTTTTCTCTAGATTTCATTTGCTTTAAAGAACATCAGCCACACAGCTAGAAACCTGGTCTACTAGCATGTACATTCTCATTCTCTCTTAATTTTAATTTGACAGGTTAATAACATCTTTAGCAAAAATTGGAGGAACCACTCCAATTTTTATTCCTCTACTTCACTCAAAGTCTTGACTATACTTTTCCTTTGAACTCAGTCCCTAAAATGATCTCAAGGCTAAGGGACAGAGATTAGCTCCACATTACAGGTCAGCTTGCAATGCCTAATTTAGGAAGGTTTTCTGCTCAGACGCTTGTAGCTCATTCCTTTTAGAGACAACTCCCACTTTGTTTCTACACAGTTTTTTTGAAAAAGATAGAACAACAGTGTTTGATAATTTACCTTCCCAGCGGTCCTCTCAGGGGAGTATGGGCAGAATCATTTATAATAGGGGTTGGGATGTGCAGTGGCCAAACCATCAGGCTTTGATGGGATTCGGTAGCAAACATTCAACAACGAAAAACTCAAGTATTGCCCCTAATTATGCCTGATTAATGCTAAATTTGAGCAAGGGCCCTGGCACTACTAGCAGTTCGGAGACCTGAGGACGAAAGTGGAACACTACAGGTCTGCTGGCCCCTAGGCAATCCACTGTCTAGGCTCTGTTTTGTTTGTTGTTGTTGTTTTTCTTTCCCCAGGGCGATGTGCTTTATTCTATCCTGCCTTCTGGGAGAGACGCAGTGACGACTCTACCAGCTCCTCTACTTTCCAGAGCTGCCAATAGACCGGGGTAGATTAGGACCCAGCAAACGAGACCTCCTGTTCCCTCCAGTGCTCACAGGCCGCTCCCCGCGCCCAGGCCCCGCCTTTCCAGGTGGGCCACTCTCTGAGTGGCCCCGCCCAGCCACAGTGGTGCTGCAGTTCACGCCCACCTGTGGTTACTTACTTAACACTTTGTGAGTCTAGCGATTGTTGCGTCTGGCGTCTGCACTCAAAACGGTAAATGCTCACCGTCTCTCAGATTTCCCGCTGACCTCCCGGAAAATGACAGCGTCTTGCGAGCTGCGCAGGACACCTGTCCGCCGCCCCAAGAGTCCTTTTTTCCCTTGGAGCTTCGTTAAGATTCTTTTGATGGCCCTAGTGGTGCGGTTACCCACGTCCTTTGGTAGGAATCTGGAGACGGCGTGCGGTCCGGAGGCGAACTATAGCGAGTCAGGGAGCAGACTGACCAGAGCCAAGGGCTAGGGGGATTCGCTCAGTGGGTCGGGTAGGAGGCACGGGGCTTGGTCGACCCCAGTGGTAGGGAGCTAGGGTAGAATGCCTATTCGCAGAGCTTCAGGATTGTGCTGTGGCAGATCCAGGATGGTGGGGTCCTGTAGTGCCAGCGGTGAATGTTGCTGGGTAGTGGGCGCTGAGTCTTTTGGGGTACTAGGTGCTGCCGGGTTTTGCCCGGGGCGAAGGTGTATCTCCAGCAAAAGCTTGCAAGTGTTTGGGGACTGAGTCATTAAGGATGGAAAGCCCTCACCTGTGCTGAAGTGGGGGCTTTCTGTTTAGTGCCCGGTGCTTGGGGATGTTAGGGCCCGTGCTGTGACTGTGGAGAGGTTCTGCGCTCTGCTCCCTGGGCGAGGTGAGAGTGTTTGTGGCCAGCTATGTTGGGGCTGGGAGAACAGGTATTACCTGGTGTTGCGGTTTACAGAAATGTCCAGGCTAGCGGTGTGGAGTGGGGGCAAGGAAGCTCACTCCTCGCTTTGTTTGGGGGCTGAAGGCGTATGTTTTGCAGGGGAGTCCTTGAGAGCCCTGGGATTTAGAGAGATTGGTAACGCCACGCAGTGCTTTTTGTACATAAAGGCAACATGCTCCTTATTGCCCAAAAATCATACTGGTAATGGTTTGCTGACTGGGTTGGTTTGTTTGTTTGTTTGTTTGTTTGTTTTGAACTGTGGAGTCACCTTCCTATTCCTGTCCAATATAGACAATACCCTATTCTGTTCTTGAATGTCTTTGGGCAATGTTTTACTTTTTAAAATTAGGTTGAGCCCTATTTAAGGGAAGATCTGAAGAAATCTAAAAAAAAAATGGTAATCAAACCTAGTTAGAAATGAGAAACGTAAGAAATGAACAATAAGTAATGGCACTATGGTCACACACATACACACACACACACACAACACAGCTCAAACTAAAAGCTGAAGGCCATCCACTTTTAGGATAGTTACTGAGATTGAATGCATAAATCAAGCAACAGTTACATAATTTAATCACAGACATGCTGTTATGAGATTTCTTTCTTGATGGTTCCAGGAAATTCTAGAATGATGCATTTGTATAGGAACAGAATTATATAGAATTTCTAGCTCATGTTTGTTTTTCTATTATAAGTGTAAATGTCTGGCTCAGGGTATTCAGTAAATGTAATGTTAATAAAATTCACTTCTATACAAATCCTCTTTTTTAAAATGCTGTTAATTACTGGGGCTTTGGGGTTGCTTTTTGCTTTTATCTTGGACAGTTGATTGAGGAACATTCAGATACTAGGTCAGAATAGTGGAAATATTGAAAACATTTTGTCAGTAGCTCAATTTCAGGGCATGATGGAAATGAAATGTTGGCCTGTGTATATAGAGAGAATCTTAGAATTTAGAATATGACACAAAATAAGAGTAATATTTCACATCTTTAGAGTTCTCTTGACCGGTCTCACACTTTGAAGTAATACCAGTCCAGGGAATAAGAAACTTGAGGGTTCCTCAGGGATCAAAACGGACCTTTCTCCTTAGGTCCTTAACCTTGTAGGAGAGGCCTCTGCATTCTTTTAGCCCTTTAGGACTTGATGTGTCTCCATCACATTATTTTATGTAATTGTTCTAACACATTTGTTAGGTTTTCAAGTCCATAGATAATTAAAAATAAGAGGAATTGCTGAAATAAAAATGAAACTATGGAGAAAAAACTATCAAAATGAAGCAGAAGTAAAAAATTCTAAAAGCAGAGCAATACAGTAGCTTTACTGTAGGATATATTGGATTTACAGCCCAAACAGCTACTTCAGGGAGCTTGTGAGGGAACGCAAGATCTACTGATCAGTGAAGGGAGATTACATTATAATTAAAATAATGTGTGAGAAAGCAGGTTTTGTTCACAATGGGCTATTCAAAGTAGTAAATTTTAAAATTTAAATGGCATCTGTTCACTTATAAAATGTTCCATTCACTAATATGAAATGAATTTATATTTTTGAAATACTTTAGCCCATATTTATTTTGATCTATGATCCATAAAATGTTTTTTTGATAATCACCTCTTACCATAGCATGTCTTGAGCACTGGGTAGAATTAGCAGAATAAGAAAGCATATGACCTCTAACTTCTGGGAATTTGACTCCTGTGAGGAGACTAAGCCTAAAATAAGTGAAAAGTTTGTTTCAAACTGTGGAAGAGTACGTAATCTGGGCAGAGTGCTCTATAGTACGGAAGATTTCTTAGAGGAGAAGTGGGTTTTGAAATGAATTTAGGAAAAAAAATTGAAAATGATGCAAATATATATATATTTGCAAAACATTGTTTGTGTGTGTATATATATAGTATATATTGTGTGTATATATATATATATATATATATTTGCAACCCAAAACATTGATTTTTGTTTCTTAAATTTACTGTTGAATGAAAATTCAGCTCATTCCCCAACAAACCAAAAGCCAATAGATTGTTACTTAAAGTGAGGCACATTGTCCACTACTACCACCACTTGGGTAAAAGCAGGGAACAATTATCTAAAATCTTGCTGAAGAGTGTTCCATTTATTCTGTAGTACCTACCTGCTACCAGGCCATAGTCCCTGGTTGGTCAGAGATTAAATATTTTATTTTTATGTTCTTATTTTCCCATTTTTAGGTGACTGTGGTTACCCACCAACGTTCGAGTCTATGAACATAAAGGGTTACGCTAAATTTTCATATTTGACTTGGGAGAAAGTATTTTATGATTGTAAACCAGGATACAAACGTAAATTATTTTCCCCCTACAACACCTTTTGTGAGCCAAATAATACATGGTACCCTCTTGATGAAGCCTGTACCAGTAAGTAAACAAATCCTTTCTTGTGTGTGTGTGTGTGTGTGTGTGTGTGTGTGTGTGTTTGCTGTAGTGTTTATTTATTTTTTTTACACAATTTAGGGTCCATTTTCCACTATGGCAATGAAGATTTTCTTATGTGAAACTAGGTTTTTAGATAGCAGTGCAGTTTTTAGGATTTGACAGATCTCCCAGGAATTTTTCTGTAGGCAGTTGGTTGCCGGGGTAAATTTTATATTTTCTTTTATAATAGTTAACTCAAGAAAATAATAGTGCATGAATTGAATAGTATAGAATTTTGATAATGATTTAAATTTGTTTTGAAATTTGTATTAAAAAATTAAAAAATTTTCTTCTAGAAAAATTATGTACAGCTCCAAAAGTTGAAAATGGTGGAATATTTGACCCAAATGTAGCCCTTGAATTCGATAGAGAAGTTCGCTTCTATTGTGATGATGGGTAAGTTGCTCCTTAGAGAAAATATGGTACTACTGATTCCATACTGTTTTTCTTCTCAAGTATTTCCATAAAGTTGATTTTATTTTGCTTTCTGTGTGACAAGTTGTACTTTCACCCAGTCAACTCTTGGGCTTTTTATGGAAACTGAAAAGATGTATTTAATAGAAAAAAATTTACATCAGAGGAAAGCAAAATTATATAACCCTTGCTATATGTAATAATGAGATTATTGTAAGCATCACAAGTGTAGTAATCACAATGACTTTATCCTTGACAACAAAGTGTACCCCGCTTTAAAAAAAGCAAAACAATTCTCAGAGTTGAAGGATGGCTCACAGAAATGTGTCGGTAAAGTCCTCTAATTCCTTACATATCTTGTGTCTGGTTGTTCTATCTTTTATTGTAAGTGGAATATCAAAGTCATTTAGCTGTTACTGTAGAAATGGTTGTTATGTAGAAATGTGCATTTCTCCTTTCAATTCCATTTGCTTCATATATTTTGATGTCTGTCATTAGGTGTCAGAGTGTTTATAACATATCTGCTTTTCATAAATACCTTTTATTTAATATTTAAGATCTCTTGTATTTGTTTCTTGTAACCATTTTGATTTTAAGTCTAATTTTATCTGATATTAGTATAGCCATCCCCCCTCTTTTTGGGGATAATGTTTACATGGACTTTCTTTCTCCATTCATTCACTTTCAACCTGATTTTGTCTTTGGATCTCAAGTGAGTCTTTTGTAGACAATGTATAGTAGGATCACATGCTTTTTGTCCATTCTTTCAACTTCTTTCTTTTGATTAGAGAGTTTGTCATTTAAATGTAAACTATTGGTAACAAGGAGCATCTTCTGTCTTAGTGCTCCTTGTTTTCTATATGCCTGATAGCTTTTTCGTCCACTTCCAACATTAGTGTCTTCTTTTTTAAGTCATGTCATTTTTTTAAAGGTTTTATTTTATTTTTTAGAGAGGGGAGGGGAGAGAGAGAGGGAAACATCAATGTGTGGTTGCCTCTAGTGCTCCCCCTACTGGAAACCTGGCCAGCAACCCAGGCTTGTGGCCTAGACTGGGAATCAAACCAGTGACCCTTGGATTCGCAGGCCGGCACTCCACCACTAAGCCACACCAACCAGGGCCTTTTTAGTCATCTTTTTATAATGAAATATTTACATTCCTTTCTCATTTCCTTTTGTGTATATTCTATGACTATTTTCTTTGTGGTCACCATGGGGATTACATTTACAATCCTAAAGTTATATCAATCTAAATTAGAACACATAACAACCTAACTAACTCCTTTATAGCTTCATACCCACACCATTTGGTTGTTACCATCACAAAATTTCATCTTTATATACTTTGTGTCCCAAAGCATAAATTAATAGTTCTTTTAAATACATTACTTTTTAACATATAAAAAACAAGATTGGGAGTTAAAAAATAAAGTCACAATAACACTTCACACTAATACTTTTCTTTAAATGTATTATCTCTTAAATTGTGAAGAAAACAAAAATTACAGTTACCAACAATTATTACAAGAATACAAGCTTTTATATTTGTCCATGTATTTATATTTAGTGAGATGTTTAGTTCTTTTTTTGGTTCAAGGTTACTTTCTACTGTCCATTTATTTGACCTTGGAGGACTCCCTTAAGAATGTCTTGAAGGGAAGTTTTAGTGGCCACAGACTCCCTCAGCTTTTGTTTTCCTGGGACTGTCTTATTTTCCCTTCACTTTTGAGGACAGTTTGGCTGGATAGAATATTTTTGGTTTAAAGGATTTTTTTTCCCACATTTTTAGTGTGGCAGCCCATTGTCTTCTGGGTTCCAAAGTTTCTCATGATCTGCTTATTATCTTATTGAGTATCCCTTGAATGTGATGATTCATTTTTCTCTTCCTAATTTTAAGATTCTCTCTTTGTCTTTAGTCTTTGAAAGTTTGATTGCAGTAGTCCTTAGATTAGTATCCACAAGAGATTAGTATCCCCCTGTGGATACCAATCCAATTCTCACATATAAAAAGGCATGTTTGTATATAACCTATGGATATCCTCCTGTATACTTCATCTGTAGATTACTTATAATACTTAATATAATGTAAATGCTATGTAAATAGTTGTCATGTTGTTTATAAAATAATGACAAGAAAAAATCTGTACTTTTTTTAAAAGAATATTTTGAATTCTTAGTTGGTTAAATCCATATTTGTGAAATCTGCAGATTTGGAGAGTCAACTGCATTATGTCTTAGTGTGGGTCACTTTGAAATCATTTTGCCTGGAGGTCATTGAGTTCTTGGATGTTTATATTTATGTCTTTTATCTAATTTGAGGAGTTGCCAGCTATGATTTCTTCATATATATTTTTTTCCCATGCTGTCATTCTTCTTATTTTGTGATTCCCACAATGAGTATGTTGGTTCACTTGATAGTATCTCACAGGTCCCTTAGGCTCTGTTAAATTTCCTTCACTCTGTTTTCTTTTTGTTTTTCAGACAGAATAAATTTCATTATCCTAACTTCATGAGCAGTGATTCTTTTTTCTGCCTGCTCAAATCTGCCTTTAATCCCTGTAGTGATTTTTTCATAGCAGTTATTGTACCTCTGAGGTCCAGATTTTTTTTCACCTTTTTTAGCTTTTATATTATCTTACTGATATTTCAATTTTGTTCAAACATCATTTTCTTGACTTTCTCTACTTCATTTTGTTCTTTGAGCATCTTTAAGAGAGTTATTTTGAAGTCTTTGTCTAGTAAATTTGCCATCATGCTTTATTAGGGACAGTCTGTTTTTTTATGGACCATACATTCCTCTTTTTTGCATGCCTTTTGATTTTGTTTTTGTGGAATACTGCATATTTAAATCTAATAATGTGGTAACTCTAGAAATCAACTCCTTTGCTATTCTTAGGCTTTACTGCTTTTTTGTTATTGTTTTTTGTATGTTTGATTGCTGTAGGGTATCTCTGTGCTGAGGATCAGCCTCAGATGTAAACTGAAAGTCTATTCAGGTTGTTTCAGAGCATTTCCATGGGCACATGCACTCAATTTCTAGTATTCCATATACATGCCGTTGTGTTTTAAATATCCCTGTTTTTATGTCTGTCTCCTGAGAGAGGAAAAGCAAAATATGAAGTAGGGAGAAAAGGATGCAGGATCTCTAAATTCCCTGAAAATAATTTCAGGTGGGGAGAAAAGGGAATACTACAAGGGGAGGAGATGCCACAACAATAACTGCCCATCTTTTTGTCCACTTCTTTGTGACCAGAAGCAGTGATCAGAGTGCAGACCCCTGATATTTGTACAACAGGACATTTTTACCCATCAACTTACTTCAAGCTGCTTCAAGAACACATACACGGGTGCCTGATCCATTGTAGGCGGTGAAGGATATGTAGCTCCTATTTTCCTAAGAGCTGAAATTTATTGAAATTACATTTACTTGTCAGAGTCTTCCCTTGGAAGTTTCAAGTATTTGGTAGACTCCTGAGTTCCAAATAGTTACATCAAGCAGATTCTACCATTGAAATCATTGTCTAGTTGGGTAGATAGAGTCCTAGTGCTACCTACTCTGCCATCTTCTCAGAATTCTCTCTTAACACTAAAATATGGGATGAGGGGAATGAGTGAGCCTTGATGGAAAAGGAAACCCAAACTATCTACAAGCAGTTTCACTATTTTTTAACTTAAGTAAAAAAAATGGAACATCCACTTAATAGTTTCAGAGAGACAGCTAAAGCATTTTGAGGGATGTCAAACATTTAAGACATAAATTCTTTTCAAAGAAATGATAGCCTTATTGACAAACAGAATATATACAAGAAATGTCAAAACAAAAATAGTAAATAGGAAGTATCAAATAGATATTCATAAATATTGCAATGAGAATTCAGTAGAGAGAACGGTGAATTTAAATAATCGATTTTTTAATTTTTTTAATTGTTATTGTTGTTTAATTACAGTTGTCTGCATTTCCCCCCAACTGCTCCACCCACCCAAACCAAATCCCCCTCCCTCCCTTCTTTGCACTTTCCCCTTTGTTTTTGTCCATGTATCCTTCATAGTGGTTCCTGAAAACTCTTCCCCCCATTATCCCCTCCCACTTCCCCTCTGGTTACTGTCAGATTGCTTTTACTTTCAGTGTCTCTGGTTATATTTTTCTTGCTTTTTTCTTTTGTTGATTATGTTCCAGTTAAATGTGAGATCATATGATATTTGTCCCTCACGACCTGGCTTATTTCACTTAGTATAATGCTCTCCAGTTCCATCAATGTTGTCCCAAAGGGTAGGAGCTCCTTCTTTCTCTCTGCTAAGTACAATTCCATTATGTAAATGAACCACAGTTTTATAATCCACTCATTTACTGATGGGCACCTAGGTTGCTTCCAACACTTGGCTATTGTAAAATGTGCTGCTATGAACATTGGTGTGCATAGATTCTTTTGGATCGGTGTTTCGGGGCTCTTAGGATATAGTCCAGCAGTGGAACTGCTGAGTCAAAAGGCAGTTCCATTTTTAGTTTTCTGAGGAAATTCCATACTCTTTTCCACAGTGGCTGCACCAGTCTGCATTCCCACCAGCACTGCACTCGGGTTCCCTTTTCTCCACAACCTCTCCAACACTTGTTTGTTGATTTGTTTATGACAGCCATTCTCAAAAGTGTGAGGTAGTATTTCATTGTGGTTTTAATTTGCGGCTCTCTAATGGCTAGTGATGCTGAGCATCTTTTCATATGTCTCTGGGCCCTCTGTATGTCCTTCTTGGAGAAGTTTCTGTTCAAGTCATTTGCCCACCTTTTAATTGGGTTGTTGTCTTCCTGGAGTGGAGTCTTATGAGTTCTTTATATACTTTGGAGATCAAACCCTTGTCCAAGATATCTTTGGCAAATATGTTTTCCCATATGGTTGGTTCTCTTTTCATTTTAATGCTGTTTTCTTTGGCGATGCAGAAGCTTTTTAATTAGATTAGGTCTCATTTGTTTATTCTTTCCTTTATGTCCCTTGCTTTAGGGGACATATCAGTGAAGATGTTGCTGTGTGGAAAGTCTGAGATTTTCCTGCTGATGTTTTCCTTTAGGACTTTTATGGTGCCATGACTTATATTTGTCTTTTATCTGCCTTAAATTTATTTTTCTGCATAATGTAAGTTGGTGATCAAGTTTCATTTTTTTTGCACATAGCTGTCCAGATCTCCCAACACCATTTGTTGAAGAGGCTATTTGTATTCCATTTTATGCTGCTGTCCCCTTTGTCAAATATTAGTTGACCATAGAGACTTGGTTTTATTTCTGGTCTGTCTGTTCTGTTCCATTGGTCTATGTTTTAATGCCAGTACCGGGCTGTTTTGATTACACTGGACTTGTAATACAGTTTGATATCAGGTATTGTGACCCCTCCTACTTTGTTCTTCTTTCTCAAAATTGCTGCAGCCATTCAGGGTCATTTATGGTTCCATATAAATTTTTGAAATGTTTGTTCTATACCTGTGAAATATGTCATTGGTACTTTCATAGGGATTGCATTGTATCTATAAATTGCTTTGGGTAGTATGGACATTTTGATGATGTTAATTCTTCCAATCCATGAGCATGATACATGCTTCTATTTGTTTGTATCTTCCTTAATTTCTTTCTTCAGTGTTGTGTAGTTTTCTGAGTACAGGTCTTTTACATCTCTTGGTTAGGTTTATTGCTACGTACTTTATTTTTCTTGTTGCAGTATCAAATGGGATATTTTTTCCTGATTTCTGTTTCTGATATTTCATTCTTGGTGTACAAAAACGCCTTTGATTTCTGTATACTGACTTTGTATCCCACTGTTTTGCCAAATTCAGTTATTGGATTGAGTAGTTGGAGTCTATAGGATTTTCTATGTACACTATCATGTCATCGGCAAACAATTACAGTTTTACTTCCTCCTTTCCAATTTGGAAGCCTTTTATTTATTTTTCTTGTCAGATTTCTGTGACTAGGACTTCCAATACTATGTTGAATAGGAGTGGTGAAAGCAGACATTCATGTCTTGTTCCTGATCTTAGTGGAAAAGCTCTGAATTTTTGCCCATTGAGGATGATGTTGGCTGTAGGTCTCTCATATATGGCCTTTATTATGTTGAGTAACGTTCCCTCTGTTCCCACTTTGGTGAGTGTTTTTATCATAAATGGGTGCTGTACCTTATCAAATGTTTTTTCCATATCTATTGATATGATCATGTAATTTTTGTCTTTCATGTTGTTTATGTGATGTATTATGTTTATTGATTTGTGAATATTGTATCATCCTTGCATCCCTGGGATGAATCCCACTTGATCATGGTGTATGATCTTTTTAACATATTGCTGGATGTGATTTTCCAATATTTTGTTGAGGATGTTAGCATCTATATTCATGAGCGATACAGGCATGAAGTTTTCTTTCTTTGTTATGTCCCTATATGGTTTTGGGATTAGCATGATGCTGGCTTTGCAAAAAGAGTTTGAGAGTCCTCCATCTTCTTGAATCTTTTAGAATAGTCTGTGAAGGATCGAGGTTAGCTCTTCCTTAAATGCTTTGTAAAATTCTGATGTGAAACCATCCGGTCCAGGGCTTTTGTGTGTCAGAAGCTTTGATTACTGCTTCAATTTCATCTGCTGTTATTGGTCTGTTCAGGCTTTCTGCTTTTTCTTCATTGAATTTTGGAAGGTTATATATTTCTAGAAATTTGTCCATTTCACTCAGATTTCAAATTTCTTGGCATATAATTCTTTGTGGTAAATTCTTACAATCCTTTGTATTTCTGTGGTATCAGTTGTAATCTCTCCTCTTTCATTTCCAATTGTGTTTATTTGGGTCCTCTCTCATTTTTTTCCTCAATGAGTCTGCTTAAAGGCTTGTCAATTTCATTTATCTTTTCAAAGAACTAGCTCCTGGCTTCATTGATCCTTAGAATTGTGCTTTTAGTCTCTATGTCATTGAATTCTGCTCTGATCTTCATTATTTTCTTCCTTCTACTTGCTCTGGGTGGTCTTTGTTATTGTTCCTCAAGGTCTTGTAGGCATATGGTTAGGTTGTTTATTTGAAATGTTCCTATCTTTTTTAGGTAGGCCTGTATCACTATGAACTTCCCTCTCAGGACTGCTTTTGCTATGTCCCATAAGTTTTGGATTGTTGTGAGTTCATTTTCATTTTTTTCCAGAAACTTTTTTAATTCTCCCCTAATCTCATTCTTGACCCATTCATTGTTTAATAGCACGCTATTCAATCTCCACGAGTTTCAGTGTTTGTTTTTTTTTTCCTTGGGGTTGGTTTCTAGTTTCAGTGCCTTGTGGTCTGAGAAAATGCTTGATATGATTTCAAATTTCTTGAATTTGTTGAGGCTTGTTTTGTGTCCTATCATGTGGTCTGTCTTTGAAAATGTTCCATGGGCATTTGAAAAGAATGTGGATTTTGCTTATTTGGGATGAAAGGCTCTATATATGTCAGTTAAGTCCATTTGATCTAGGGCATTGTTCAATGCCACAATATCTGTTTAATATTTTGTTTGGAAGATCTGTCCATTTTTGACAGTAGGGTGTTAAAATCCCCTACTATAATCGTGTTGCGGTCAATATCTTCCTTGAAGTCCTCCAAGATTTTCATTATGTATTTGGGTGCTCCTATGTTGGGTGCATATATATTTACTATATTTATGTCTTCTTGATGGATTCTTCCCTTGAGTGTTATGAAGTGACCTTCTGGGTCTCTTTTTATGGCTCTTTTTTTGAAGTCTATTTTGTTTGATATAAGTATTGCTACCCTGGCTGTTTGTTTTTTTGCTTGGAAAATTTGTTCCTAGCCCTTCACTTTTAGTCTGTGTAGGTCTTCTGTTCTGAGGTGGGTCTTTTTTAGGCTACATATGTGTGGGCCATGCTCTCTTATCCATTCAGCTATTCTGTGTCTTCTGAGTGGGGCATTTAATCCATTTATGTTTAAGGTTATTATTAATAGATACTTATTCTTGCCATTTTTTTCATACCTGTTTTCTTCTCTCTCTCATTGTTTTTCTTCCTGTATTAAAGCAGACTCTTTAGAATCTCTTGCAAAGCTGGTTTCCCTAGTTTTCTCTTCCATAGTATATTTTTAATTTTCCATCTTTCACCTTACTTGTGTTCTAATAGCACACTACTCTAGGTCCTGTACTTCCTATTCTTGTTATTTAGAGCACATAGATTCTGTCATATGGTTGTTTTTCCATTACTATTGTAAATAATTGCTGTTCCATCCAGTTATAAATACCACACAGTACCCCTCCCAGATCTTCACTGTTTCCGGAACTTAATTACTGTTGTAGTTAACTCTATTCTCTCACACACTACACATATTTTCTATCATTTACTCTCACTTTACCTTATAATCTGACCTCCCACAAGCTCACTACTTTCTAGATCCAACTCACAATTATCCCCCCCCAACAAGAGTCTTATCTTTTTTCTACCCTTTCTAAAAAGTTGCTAGTTGGGTGAAATACGATGGTTAACACTATACATATATAAAGGATTCCCTATCTCTTCTCTATGGGTTGGTACTTTAAATACTATAAAATACACTCCCACTGTCTTAAGCCGTTTTGCCTTCCCCCTCCAAATGATCACAAAAAAAGGGAGGTGGGATCTGTGAACACCAGTATATCTGCTGGAGGAGAAAACCCACCAACAAAGCAACCACAAACAGATAACAACAGAAGAAGGTGAAGGAGGGAGTGGAAGTCACACTAATGTCAATCCTGGACCAATCTGGAAATACAAATAAATGGTGGAGAAATTACCCAGAACAAACAAGTGAACAAGAGTAAGAGAGAAGCCTCAAAACCTTGTACACACAGAATAATCAGCTTCAACACAACCTGTCCACACCTGCACAACAGAATACAAGATGTGGTCAATGGAGTGACCCTCAGATAACCAGCTGGAGGAAAGGGCCCACCAAAGAAAGACTCAACAACAATAAAAAATGAAAGACTTACAGAAAACCAACATAAACAACAGCCCAAGACCAGCAAACTCAGGAGATCAAGGAGACTACACCACTGAATCTCACAGGTCTTCTACCATAGAACTTCACATCATAAACCCAGGGATTCAGAACAGATGAATTTGAGAAGCAGAGGCTAACAAGAAGAGTCTCACAAACTTTGGGAAGACAAAGAAATAATCCCCAAATGAAAAGAAAGGAGGAAGCCTCAGAAAGAATGCTAAATGAAGTAGAGGCAGGTCAACTATCAGATATTGAGTTCAAAGCAATTGTTTGAAGGAAGCTCAATGAGTTCACAATGAACTACCAAAACCTACAGGGAAACTACAATAAACTCACTGCAAACTATATCAGCATGAAAAAAGGAAAATAGAAATCTAAAGGGCCAAGAGGAAAGGAGGAATACAATTTCTGAATTGAAGAACACAGCAGAAGTCATCAAAAGCAGGCTAGATGAAGCAGAGGATCGGATCAGCAAGGTGGAGGACAAGGTGGAAAGAAACACAAAGAAAGAGCAAGAAAAGGAAAAGAGACTCAGAAAGAACAAAGAGAGGGGTTAAGGAAAATTCAAGACAACATGAAACGTAATAATATCTGTATAATAGGGATATCAGAAGGAGAAGAAGAGCAAGGGATAGAAAACCTGTTTGCAAAAGGAGTGATGTAAAACTTCCCTAATTTGATGATAGAAAAAATCACACAAATCTAGGAATCACAGACTGTTCCAATCAAGAAGAACCCAAAGAGTCTCACTTCAAGACACATCATAACTAAAATGGCAAAATTCCAAGATAAAGAGAGAATCTTAAAGGCAGCAAGGGAAAGACAGGAAGTAACATACAAGGGAGCCCCAATAAGACTAGCAGCTGACTTCTCAATGGAAATGCTCCAAGCCAGAAGAGAATGACAAGAAATATTCCAAGTCATGAAAACCACAGGCCTGCAACCAAGACTACTTTTACCCAGCAAGGCTCTCAATCAAGATACAAGGCCAACTAAGGAGTTTCCAAGACAAAAGAAGCCTCAAAGACTATACCTTCTCCAAACCACAGATTTTTTTATTTGTTTCATCCAATATGTCTGAGGTATTCCTAGAAAGATATTCTGATTTAAAGAATACATGCAGAAGATGGACGCATAGGTAGATACACTGTGCTTCCTTGCCAAACCAAACTAAGGACAACAAAAATTTAGAAACAAAATAACAACAACAACAAAAACAGTACTGAAAGAAAATTGAGCTGTATTGAAGTCCAACAACCAAAGAGTTAAAGTAGACACACTCATCCAGATTGGTAGGAGGGGCAGAACCAGGCGCCTAGATGGAGAGCAGTCACAGCAAAAACAGCAGTGGCTGGTGGACCCTGGGTGAAATACAGTAGCTGGCAGATCCTGGGAGCACAGGTGGTGGCTGTCAGACACAGACAGGCAACGGATTGTGGAGCAGGGCCCAGCGAGCAAGGCAGCTGGTAGACACAGTGGTCCCACATTCATACACAGATAAACCAGGCAAAGCTGGGGAGCAAGGCAGACTGCACAACCCAGGGTCTCGGCTCCAGGAAATAAAGCCTCAAAACACCAATTGAAAACACCTGTGGAGGTTGAGGTGCCAGGAGAGACTCCCAGCCTCACAGGAGAGTCCACTGGAGAGACCCACAGAGTCCTAGAACATACACAAACCCACCCAGATGGGAATCAGCACCAGAAGGGCCCAATTTGCTTGGGGGAAACAGCAGAAGTGACTGAAATCTGGCAGAGAGTGGAACAAGTGCCATTGTTCCCTCTCTGAACCCTGCCCCACATACAGCATCACAACACAGTGACTGGGTTGCCCTGCCTGGTGAACACCTATGGCTCTGCCCCTCACTACATAACAGGCATGTCAAGACAAAAAAAAATGGCCCATATGGAAGAACAGATCAAAGCTCCAGAAAAAATACAACTTAGCAATGAAGAGATAGCCAACCTATCAGATGCACAGTTCAAAGCACGGGTGATCAGGATGCTCACAGAATTGGTTGAATTTCATCACAAATTAGATGACAAAATGAAGGCTATGCTAAGTGAAATAAAGGAAAATGTACAGGGAACCAATAATGATGGGAAGGAAACTGGGACTGAAATCAATGGAGTGGACCAGAAGGAAGAAAGAAACAATCAAAAGGAAAAGAATGAAGAAACAAGAATTCAGAAAAATGAGGAGAGGCTTAGGAACCTCCAGGACACCTTTAAACATTCCAACATCCAAATTATAGGGGTGCCAGAAGGAGAAGAGGAAGAGCAACAAGTGGAAAACTTATTTGAACAAATAATAAAGGAGAACTTCCCCAATCTGGCAAAGAAAATAGACTTCCAGGAAGTCCAGGAAGCTCAGAGAGTCCCAAAGAAGTTGGACCCAAAGAGGAACACTCCAAGGCACATCATAATTACTTTAGCCAAGATTAAGATGAAGGAGAGACTCCTAGAAGCAGCAAGAGATAAGGAGACAGCAGTTGTCTACGAAGGAGTTCCCATCAGACTTTCAGCTGATTTCTCAAAAGAGACCTTATAGGCAAGGAAGGGCTGGAAAGAAGTATTCCAAGTCATGAAAGGCAAGGACCTACATCCAAGATTGCTCTATCCAGCAAAGCTTTCATTTAGAATGGAAAGGGCAGATAAAGTGCTTCTCAGATGAAGTCAAGTTAAAGGAGTTCATCATCACCAAGCCCTTTTTATATGAAATGTTAAAGATACTTACATAAGGAAAAGAAGATAAAAAATATGAACAGTAAAATGACAGCAAACTCACAATCATTAACAACCACACTTTAAACCAAAACAAACAAAAAAAACAAACTAAGCAAACAAGTAGAACAGGAACAGAACCACAGAAATGGAGATCACATGGAGGGTTAGCAACAGGGAAGTGGGAGGAGGAGAGAGGGGGAAAAGGTACAGAGACTAAGTAGTATAGATGGTAGGTAGAAAATAGACAGGGGGGGTAAGAATAGTATGGGAAATGTAGAAGCTAAAGAACTTATAAATATGACACATGGACATGAACTAAAGGGGGGAATGTGGGTGGGAGAGGGTGTGCAGGGTAGAGGGGAGTGAAAGGGAGAAGTGGGACAACTGTCATAGCATAATCAATAAAATACATTTTTAAAAAAAGAATGCATGCAGCCCTTAGCAGGTGGCTCAGTTGGTTAGAGCATCATCCCATACACCAAAAGGCTGTACATTCCATCCCCTGGTGGTGCACATACCTAGGCTGAGGGTTCAATCCCTGGTCAGGACATGTACAGGAGGCAACTGATTTGTGTTTCTCACACTGATGTTTTTCTCTCTCTCTCTCCAATCCCTCTCCTTCCCTCCTTCTTCCTTCCCTCTATCTCTAATATCAATAAACATATCCTCAGCTGAAGATTATTTTTCAAAAAATACATACACACCTCATTGTATTGTCCTTTGCTTGATTGCACTTTGCATGTACTGCATTTTCATTAACATCAAGACATAACCTTCCACCAGCAAGTTATAGTGAAGCTGAAGGGTCAAATGATGATTAGCACTTTTAGCAATGAAGTATTTTTAATTAAAATGTACTTATTGTTTCTTTAGACATAATGCTATTGTGCACGTAATAGTCTACAGTATAGCACAAACACAACTTTATATGCACTGGTAAATAAAAAAAAAAGTATGACTTGTTTTATTGTGATATTCACTTTATTGTGATGGTCTGGAACCAAACCTGTGATATATCTGAGGTATGCCTATATTAATGAGGGCTAAAACTTACCTACCACTCATTATGTATCAGATACCCAATCATCTAACACTGAAAACAACCTCATGAGTTACATACTATTATCCCCTTTCATAGATGAAGAAAGTGAAAAAGGAAAACATTAGGGACTTTGCCTAATACCAATAACATGTCAGTCATGGAGATGGGACTTGAATCCAGTCAGGCAAGCTCTACAGACTGATCTCTCTATTCAATTGTTGTCCTGATTGGGTAGAATGTAAGAAGTAAAGGCATAGAAATACATGTGTAGGGTGTCCAACCTTTTGATATCTCTGGGCCACACATTAAATACATTGTGATGCATAATCACACAAAAAAAATCTCATAATGCATTAAGTAAATTTATGATTTTCTGTTGGGCTGCATTCATAGCCATCCTGGGCTGTGGATTGGACACTCCTATATGTGATTGCCAGAGAGAGTAGAGACCAGACTGACAGACAGCTTTGACAGATTTATTTAGATATATTCATTTCTTGGCCAATGTGTGTTCAAATGCAAAATTGTTTAATAAAATACCAGATTTGGTTAGCACTTTCATTACGTCATTTAAGAAAATTCCTCCTCAAATTACTTTAGTGCAGAAAAATAACTATATGAATTTTTCCTCTTTATTGTGCACATCTTCATAACTGGTAAAAAATAGTAACCAGTAACCTTTTCTTTTTTTAATTTAGTTATTACTTAAAAGGTGAACAAATTCTAACTTGTAAGCGTTCTGGAGACCAGGTGAATTGGAACTATGCTCTCCCAACATGTGAAAGTAAGTAATTTCACTATAGAATTTAGACCAGCAATTCTTGATCTTTTTGGCCTTTGGGACCCACTTATGCTAATTTTTTTAATTAAAGTATAGTTGACATACAATAGTACAACATAGTGTACTCAATATTTATATGCCTTACAATAAGTCTAGTAACCATTTGTCACTGTACAAATTTATTACATTATTATTGAATATATTTCCTGTGCTGTACATTACATCCTGGTGACTTATTTATTTTATAACTGAAAATTTGGACCTCTTATTCCCCCTCACTTTATTTATCCATCTTCCCAGCCTACTTTACTATGCAACCATCAGTTTGTTCTCTGTATCTATAAGTATATTTCTGTTTTGTTTTGTTTGTTTTCTTATTTTAGATTTCACATGTAAGTGAAATCATATGGCATTTGTCTTTCTTTAACTTATTTCACTCAGCATAATACCCTTTAGTCCATCAATATTGTTGCAAATAGCAACATTTCATTCTTCTTTATGGCTGGGTAACATTCCATTTTATATGGGTATATATTTGTATGTTTTATATGTGTATGCCTATGTACATATATACACATAGATATATGAGGCCAGTCCAGAAAAAAGTCCAGCCATTGTTACTATAGCAAGGACAGTTTGTGTGACACTGATCTAACCTGGTACCCAAGGAGAGTGGACTGGAATGTGCATGCATGAACAATGATGACTTCACTGTACTAGTGAGTGGGGGTGGTAGATGTCATTGAGTTGAGCATGTGTACTGTGTGGCCATCACATTCAAAATGACTGAGCAAGGACAGCAACAAATCTACATCAAATTTTGTGTTAAGAGTGAACATTCCTCTCCGGAAACTATTTAGATGATTCAGAAGGCTGCAGCTATGGGCAACTGGTAGATGAAGCAGTCACAATTGGCAGCTTCATCATGGCAGTGTGCCCGCTCATGCATCATGTCTCCTGCAGAGTTTTTTGGTGAAACATCAAATCACCCAGTTGACTCAGGAACCGCTACAGCCCAGGTTTGGCACCCTTGACTTCCGGCTGTTCCTAAAACTAAAATCACCTTTGAAAGGGAAGAGATTTCAGACTATCTATAAGATTCAGAAAAATATGATGGAACAGCCGATGGTGATTTGGAGAATTGTGGGAGGTCCCAAGATACCTACTTTGAAGGGGACAGAGGTGGCATTGTCCTATGTACCATGTTTCTCGTACCTTGTGTCTTTTCAGTAAATGTCTCCATTTTTCATATTAATGGCTAGATACCTTCTGGACGGCCCTCATATGTTTTACATCTTTTTTGTCCATTCATCTATTGATGGACACCTAGGTGGTTTTTACACCTTGGCTGTTATAAATAATGCTGCAGTGAATCTAGGATTGTGCATATCCTTTTGAATTACTGTTTTTATTTTCTTCCAATAAGTACCCATAAGTGGAATTTCTGGGTCATACTGTACTTCTATTTTTAATATTTTGTGGTAATTTACAACTGTTTTCCATAGTGGCTATACCAATTTACTGAACCACCAACAGTGCAAGAGGATTCCCTTTTCTAGAAATCTTTGCCAACACTTATTGTTTGTCCTTTATGTTTTTAAATTAACAAAGATCCCAGAGCTTTGCTTTATGTGGGTTATGCCTATTGATATTTATTATTTTGTAATTAAAACTGGGAAGTGTCTAAAATAATTTATTTTTAAAAATGGTAAACTCGATACATGTTAAAATATGCAATGTATTTCTTATAAACAATACAAAATTTCCAAAACAAATAGTGAGAACAAAGACATTGTTTTACATTTTTATAAATCTCTTCAAAATATGGCTTAAAGGAAGATACCTAGAGTCAGTCTGTTGTAAAATAACAGTTTGTAGCTTTTGGAAATTTTCACTTGTACACTCATAAGGATGAAAGTGAAAAAGACAATATTTTAGTATTATTGTGAACCAGCAATTAGCAAATTGACATAACTATAAATTATAAAGCATATCTTGACTAGCAGTGAATTTTATCTTTAATCACAAGTATATTTTCTCATGAAATTTTCAACAACTCTTATGATGACTAGAACAAAACTTAAAATGGCCTTATAGATAAATATAGGTACTTAAGAAAATTAGTTTTCTTTGGAAGTCATTTTACATGCTTTGACTTAGAGTTATACATTTTTTCATGGAACCTTCTAAATGGATATTGGATTCACAACTAGACTGTAGAAATCATGTTGATAAAATTACTAAAGACAGTTCATAGGATTTTACCAATGTTTTCTTAATCTTTCATCTTTCCTTTTTTTCTCTTCCTATGTTTTCTCTTTTAAAGAGATTTTGTGTCAATCACCTGGAAAAATAGAAAATGGAAAACACACTAATAGCTGGAGGAATGTATTTGAATTTAATGAATTAGTAACTTATAGTTGTGAGCCTTCAAATGGACCAGATGAATATTCACTTGTGGGAGAGAGCAAACTTATTTGTTCTGGTCCTGGCAAATGGAGTAGTGACCCTCCTCAGTGTAAAGGTAATGATATTTCCATTTATCTTCTTCATTTGTAAATACTGTGGAAACACTTTGTAAATAATTTAGCTATAAGTAAACAAACTCATATGTGCTTCCTCCTCCTGTTAAACTGACTTCTAATTTAATTTAAAATTTGTCAAATTGAATCAAATATAGTTTAAGTTGTAGAATTTTCTACCCCCAACCCGAATGGCATTCCAGTTTACACAATGTGAACTACTGAGTATATGTGGAAATATTACAAAAAAAACTTTATGCTTATAAATTTGACAACCTAAATGAAATTCACAAATTCTTTGAAAGAAACAAATTACTGATGTCCATTGATAGATGAACAGATCAAAGAAAATGTGGGGACTTCTGGCCAAGATGAAGGCATAAGTAGACACACTGTGCCTCCTCACACAACCAAAATAAGAACAACAAAAATTTAGAAACAAAATAACAACCAGTACTGACAGAAAATTGAACTGTATGGAAGTCCAACAACCAAGGAGTTAAAGTAGACACATTCATCCAGACTGATAGAAGGGGCAGAACTGGGCAGAGAGGGGTCACAGCAAAATAACACCAGTGACTGGTAAACCCCAGGTGCACAAAGCAGCAGCTGATGAACCCCGGGCACATGGGGCAGCAGCTGGTGGACCCAGTGAGGCAGCAGATTGTGGAGGGCCTTGGCACTCAAGGTGGCTTGCAGACCCAGGCAGTCCCACATTCATACACAGATAAAACGAAATGGGAACAAGACAGACCATGCAACCCAGGATTCCAATGTGGGGAAATAAAGCCTCAGAACACCAATTGAAAACACCTGTGGAGGTTGAGGTGCCAGGAGAGACTCCCAGCCTCACAGGAGAGTCCACTGGAGAGACCCACAGAGTCCTAGAACATACACAAACCCACCCAGATGGGAATCAGCACCAGAAGGGCCCAATTTGCTTGGGGGAAACAGCAGAAGTGACTGAAATCTGGCAGAGAGTGGAACAAGTGCCATTGTTCCCTCTCTGAACCCTGCCCCACATACAGCATCACAACACAGTGACTGGGTTGCCCTGCCTGGTGAACACCTATGGCTCTGTCCCTCACTACATAATAGGCATGTCAAGACAAAAAAAAATGGCCCATATGGAAGAACAGATCAAAGCTCCAGAAAAAATACAACTTAGCAATGAAGAGATAGCCAACCTATCAGATGCACAGTTCAAAGCACGGGTGATCAGGATGCTCACAGAATTGGTTGAATTTCATCACAAATTAGATGACAAAATGAAGGCTATGCTAAGTGAAATAAAGGAAAATGTACAGGGAACCAATAATGATGGGAAGGAAACTGGGACTGAAATCAATGGAGTGGACCAGAAGGAAGAAAGAAACAATCAAAAGGAAAAGAATGAAGAAACAAGAATTCAGAAAAATGAGGAGAGGCTTAGGAACCTCCAGGACACCTTTAAACATTCCAACATCCAAATTATAGGGGTGCCAGAAGGAGAAGAGGAAGAGCAACAAGTGGAAAACTTATTTGAACAAATAATAAAGGAGAACTTCCCCAATCTGGCAAAGAAAATAGACTTCCAGGAAGTCCAGGAAGCTCAGAGAGTCCCAAAGAAGTTGGACCCAAAGAGGAACACTCCAAGGCACATCATAATTACTTTAGCCAAGATTAAGATGAAGGAGAGACTCCTAGAAGCAGCAAGAGATAAGGAGACAGCAGTTGTCTACGAAGGAGTTCCCATCAGACTTTCAGCTGATTTCTCAAAAGAGACCTTATAGGCAAGGAAGGGCTGGAAAGAAGTATTCCAAGTCATGAAAGGCAAGGACCTACATCCAAGATTGCTCTATCCAGCAAAGCTTTCATTTAGAATGGAAGGGCAGATAAAGTGCTTCTCAGATGAAGTCAAGTTAAAGGAGTTCATCATCACCAAGCCCTTTTTATATGAAATGTTAAAGATACTTACATAAGGAAAAGAAGATAAAAAATATGAACAGTAAAATGACAGCAAACTCACAATCATTAACAACCACACTTTAAACCAAAACAAACTAAGCAAACAAGTAGAACAGGAACAGAACCACAGAAATGGAGATCACATGGAGGGTTAGCAACAGGGAAGTGGGAAGAGGAGAAGGGGGGAAAAGGTACAGAGACTAAGTAGTATAGATGGTAGGTAGAAAATAGACAGGGGAGGGTAAGAATAGTATGGGAAATGTAGAATCTAAAGAACTTATAAATATGACACATGGACATGAACTAAAGGGGGGAATGTGGGTGGGAGGGGGTGTGCAGGGTGGAGGGAAGTGAAAGGGGGGAAATGGGACAACTGTCATAGCATAATCAATAAAACATATTTAAAGAAATTTGGAAGCCATGTGACAAAGTATATACTTCAATCCCTACCTCACACCATATATAAAAATTACTCTTTATAGTTGTAAATGTCAAATTTTAAACCATAAAACTTCTATAAAAATTAGAGAAAATGTGCTACCCAAACACACAATGGATTATTACTTAGCAATACACAGGATGAAGTTTTACCATTTGCTATAGCATGAATGGAACAAGAAGGTATTCATTTCAAGTGAAATCATAAATTAAAAAGATAAATATGATATGATTTAACTTATATGTCAAATCTAAAACAACAAAACAAATTAACAAACCATATAAAAATAGACCTATAAATACAGAGAATAAACTGATGGTTGCCAGAGGGGAGAGGAGTGGAAGGATGGATGAAAAGAAAATATTGAATGAGATGAGATTAACATTGAATCTTCACCCAAAATTTTTAGTGAAACACTTTTAACCATGAAAATATATATTGAAAAAAAAAGTTTGTAACTTCTAAACCATGCTCTGTCACTTAGTTGGGTTACTGTGGCTAAGTTTATTGATCTCTCTAAGGCTCAGTTTGCTCATTAGTAACATGGCAGTAGCCCAAGGAAGTGCCCCTACAATTAAAAAAAATAATAAGACACCAAATACCAAAACTACTCAAAGATAAAGATAGCCTGTATAGTCTTATATTTATTAAAGAAACAGACTTAAAACCTTTTCACAATGAGAACTGCAGACCCAGATAGCTCACCTGGGGAATTCTACCAAACACTTTAGGAGTAAATAATAGCACATGTAAACAAACTTGCCAAGAAGTATAAGAGGAGGAAATACTTCTCAACTCATTTCATGTAGACATTAGCATGATACCAAAACCAGACAGTATCATTGCAAGAAAATTATAAACAATATCCTTAATAAATATAGAACCAAAACTTCTAAAGAAAATATCAACAAATCTAAGCTTGACATATATAACAATAATAGTATATCATAACCAATTAAAATTTATTCCATAAATGCAATATTGGTTCAAACTCAAAAATTAATCAGTGTAATTTATAATATCAGTAAATTTTAAAGAAGAAAACAGTATAATCTTATTAGATGCCACCAAAAAGCAGTTAACAGAACTCATCATCTTTTCACAGTAAAACTTCTCAGCAAACTAGGAATAGAAGAGAACTTAATATCTCCACCTGTTAAAAGGCAAAAGTGTCACAGCTAACATTATTCTTAATCATGAAAGATGAATTTATTTCCACCCAAGGAGGAAATAAAGGACCAGAAGAAATAAAGGTGCATTGGACCAGAGGTCCTGCAATAAGGGGGAAAAATAGGTGTGTGTACATATATGAAAGGAAGCAATACAATAGTTTCTTCACTTATTCCATTATTGTCTGTGTGAAAACTTCCAAATATTTTAGTTTCAGCAAGGTTGCAAAATATAAGATCAACCTTTGAAAATCAATTGTATATCTATATACTAGTAGTAAACCACTAGAAACTGAAATTTTAAAACTACTATTTAGAACACCTCCAAAACACAAAATACTTACATTCAAATCTATTAATATATGTAAAAAAGTTTGAATGCTAAAAAGTATTAAGTACTAATAAAGGAAATTTTAAAAGACCTTAATATATGAAAGGATATACATTGGTTATTGACTGGAAGACTCAATATAATCAAGACATCAATTCTCAGTATTTGATCTATAAATTCAGCACAATCCCAATAAAATTCCAAGCAGAACTTTTGGTAAATTGAGAGAACTGATTCTAAAATTTACATGGAATGATAAAAGAACTAGAACAGTCAAAACAATTTTTAATATAACTGAAGTACACACTCTACCTGATGTCGAGTTTATATAAAGCAAGCTATAAGGAATAGACATTGTGTTTTTAAAAGGATAGCCATATAGAACAATGTAAAAGAATAGTGAGTCCATAATTAGACCCTTACAAATATGTCCAGTTGCTTTTCATTTCAGGTATAGAGACAATTCATTGGAAAAATGATATTTTCAAAGATAGTACAGGCAAAATTGGGCTTCCATATGGAAAAAAAAAGAACCAGAATCAATGTTAGAACCATTCTCAAACATTTACTCAAAATGGGTCATAGACTTACATGTAAAACCTAAGACTGTAATACTTTTATGAGAATGTTTAGGAAATATTTGTGATCTTGCGAAAGATTTCTTAAATACAACCCATGAGTCATGATTCTTTTAAATATTTTAGTAAATTGTATGTTCCACCCTCAAAACCTCTGGTCTGAAAAAGACTTAAGAAAATGAAAACAAAGTCATAAATAGGGAGAAAATATTTGCAAAGCACACACCTGATAGTGGACTTTTATCTATAATATATGAAGAACTCTCAAAGCTCAACAAGAAGAGAACAATCCATAGTTTTAAAATAGGCAAAAGATTTAAATATACCCATTTCACCAAACGTGATATACAAATGACAAAAAAGTAAATGAAAATGAAAATTTGCTCAATATTGCAAGTAGAAAAATGTAATTAAAAACCAAAAGTAACTCTAGCTGTGTGGCTCAGTTGATTGGAGCATCATCCCAGGCACTAAAATGTTGTGGGTTTGATAATCAGTCAGGCAGGGCACATACCTAGGTTGTAGGTTCAATCCCCAGTTGGGGTGCATATGGGAGGCAACTGATTGGTGTTTTTCACATTAATGCTTTTTTTTCTCTCCTTCCCTTCTTCTCCCTCTAAAATTGATAAACATATCTTCTCATGAGAATTAAAAATTAATAAATTTAAAAATGTCAAAAAATAAATTTAAACTAGAAGGAGATGTGGTTTAATACCTTTTAAAATGGCTGACATAAAAACAAAAACAAAAACCTAGCAAATGGTATGTACTGGCATGGATATGAAACACTTGAAACTTTTATACATTGCCAATAAGTATGTGAAGTGTAAGACTACCTTAGAACCCAGTTTTACAATTTCTTATGAAGTTTAAAATACACTTCATTTTACTTGTCAATCCAAGTAAAACTAAAACATGTTCACATAAAAGCTTCTATGAGAATATTCATAGTAATCTTAGTTGTAATCATATTGGCCTGGAAACTACCCACATTTTCTTCACTTGGTAAATGGATGAACAACTGTGGTACATCCATATGATGATATAAATATACAGCAATAAAAAGGAATGAGCTCCTAAATCATGCAACCACAGGAATGAAATTCAAATGTATTCTGCTTAGTAAAATAAGCCATACTCAGAAGGATATGATCCCATTCATGATATTATGGGAAACTAACATGATAGAGATGGAAAACAGAGCAGTGGTTGGCTGATTGGTGAAGTGACTAAAGGTTGATCACTCAGTGGCATGATGAAGTACTAAGAGATAATGGAACTCTTTTTGTCTTTATTGTGGTAGTAATTACATGATTACTTGTAATTGTCAAAACTAATGCAGCTATGCAAATAAAAGGATGAATTTCACTGGATGTAAATTATATCCAGTAAACTTAATTTGAAGGCAAATCATTAGGTGGAACTGATAGCAGATTGGCACAACAGTGAAAATATAAGTGAACCTGAAGCATGACAATGCAAATCTAACATGATTTGAGAAGAAAGATTGTAAAGAGAGAAACTTATAGAACTGTGAGAGAGTGGCAAGCATTTAAACATACATGTAATTGGAGTCTCAGAAAGAAAGGAAAGACAGCAATGTAAACAATTATTTTACTAAATACAGGTCAAAAATATTGAAACTGTGTCTAAAACAACCACCCCCTAATCCAGGAAACTTAGTAAACCTAGCAGGATAACTATATTCTTTAGTTTCTGAAAAACCCACTAAACTAAACACATCATGGCAAAACTATCAAAGATAAAATACGAAAGAAAAAGCATCCAGTGAGAGCAGAAAAGAAATAATACATTGCCCCACCCCTTTAAGAAAGAATGACAGCTGATTTCTCCCAAGGAACTGTGGAGACTAGAAGACAATATTTGCTCATGTGCTGGAAGGAAAATAAAACACTTAACCTAGAAATCTCCATCAGGGAGAAATCTTCAAAACTGATGATGAAATAAAAACATTTTTAGAAAACAAAAAAATCTAAGAGAATTATCATTACCTGACCTGCACTGCAAGAATTGCTAAAGGAAGTATTTCAGGCAGAAGGGGAAAGATAACTGATAGAAATTCAGATCCACAGGTGAGAAGGAAGAGCACTCTTCTGGTTTAAGTGGCTGTACATTATGAGTCCTTATGTATTGTTCAGATTTAATCTTATAAGTCGTTCTCTTGTACTTATTGCCTAGCCCAGTTTTTTTGTTGTTGTTGTTGTTCTTGTTTTTTCCAAATTCTTCCAAACCCATTACTGGATTCTGAACTCAATGTGGGGGTCATGAGAAGCATTTTACTTCTTGAGAAGCAGAGTAGAATGGGCAATACCAGAGCACATTGGTATGAAGTCTAAGTATTAACTTTATGAAGTCTAAGTATTAACTTTCAACTTTTTCTCAGCCTTGAGTGCTTACATAACAGCTTACAAACTAAAGTTTTTTCTTTTTAAGTGTCTGGGTTGCAGTCCAAAATGTTTGTAAAACATGGTCCTAACTCAATGGGCCTTTCTATTTCTTTAACAACCTAGTTCATGGATGTTGTTGCTACCTGAGAACTTTTTCTTTGCATCTCTTTGCATGGCTAGCTTTTCAACTTCTAAATTTCAACTCAACTATTACCTTTCCACAAGAGTCTTTTCTGCTTTTCTAAAAAGACAGGTTATTTTAATCAGTGTCAGTATAAAATTTTAAAAATCTCTAGAGGTAAAGAGTATCAAAAGTTGCATTTGAACTTACCCAGAATTTGCATCTGGTACTCTTCACAAAATCTTCAGGAGAAAAAAAAATGTATGAAACCAATAAGCTATAATGACTTTTTTTCTAGGTGGAAAAGTTATCAGATTTCTCTAAATCTGTTTACATGGAACTAAAATACACAAAAAAGTTTTTTTAAAACAATACCTTGTCTTTCATTCTTTATCTTTTCCACTGGAAATTGTTACTTTGCACTGTTTTATCCAGGTACTATGTTAAAGCAACTTTCCATTAACTCTGGAATTTTTTTACTTCATAGTAGTCAAATGTGACTATCCAGTACTCAAACATGGAAGGCCAGTATCCAAAATTAAAGAAAAATTTTCCTACCAAGATGAGATTTTATTTCAGTGCCTGGAGGGTTTCTATCTTAATGGCAGCAACCCAGTATTCTGTGGTGGAAACAGTACTTGGGAGCCTGAGATGCCAACATGTATTAAAGGTACATATTGTTTTATTTTCCTTCTTGTTTCTTAAGGTTTTATTTCTTTGACATTAAATATCAGTGATACCAAATGTTTGAAAAGAAGCAATTTTAGTAATTAACTCCATCTTGTATTTATATCCATGACAGACATATAATGTAAAGTTCATATAGGATTTTGCTATTGTACTTTTTGTGTGTGTTTGTATAGTTCTTAGCAGGTTATGTACATCAGGTAGGTTTATAAATTTCCCTTGTTCAGTACTTCCATGTATAAACATGGTTAGCAATCATTTTTCAGAATAAACTGAAACATGGGCATTTGTACCTAAATAAGAATAAAAGTGACAATTTATATCAATGAAAAGAAAGTAGTAATTCCCAAGTGATTGATCCTACATTATTATGTTTTTCAATGTCAATTCCTGTCAATTCTAAACCTCTTACTTTGAGTCATTGAAATTTAGTAACATCCTACTTATATTTTACAAGAATCCTTTAAAATCATGTTATGTATACTCATTCATCACCTTTAGTAATAAAAGATGTAAGAACATATTTATAGCATTTTAGTTATTATTCTTAGTGATTTAAAATTATTTGCCATAGTCTGCAGATATAAACAGGTATGTAAGCTTGGGCAAGTTACTTAAATTTCAAATGTACTTACTTAAATAATTTAATGCCTTCCTCACTGGGTGAAAATAAAGTTTAAACTGGTTGCACTTACTTAAACCACTTAGCACAATGCATGGCATATAGTAACCTCTTAAAGAAAGCTCATATATGACTTACAGCATCACTCCAATTGGTATTTGTGAAGTAGGTCTACAGTGTTTATTTTCTCATATGTATTTTGGTGTGTGTCACCAACTTTGCTATTTTAATTCATCTTAAAAGTGATCTTTTGATACATTTAAATGTATAACCATGGTCCAAGACTGTTTTATTTCCCAGAGTGCGAGTTTATTTCTTTTTATATACTACAACTTGAACTGGGAAATTTCTGCTATCTCTAGAATAAGGCTTAGATTTCTACTACCCCTACCCCAACCAACTCTGCCTCAAAAAATTACTCTTTGTGCCTTTACTGGGCATTTCTGTTTCACAACAGAAACTAAATTTCATACCAACTGAAAGGCAGGAAAAGTCATTAGTTATTGAAATGAAATGGAGGACTTCTTGCATGAACTACTCATCAACTGTTCTGCTCAACACTTGAGAAATTATTTTGATATGGTGGAAGGAATTGTCTTCCTAATTTTGGTGTTGCTATCTCTAGCTTCTCTTTGGCTTCAGCAGAAACAAGAGACATGAGGAACAGTGGGAAGAATAGTGGGGATAGTGGGAAGAGCCTGAGCTGACCTCACTCAGGGCTCTAGTTTTGTTCTGCTTACTCTTGGAACATCATTTCTGTCAGCTTTCATTTCCTGTTGTTTAATGAGGGTATTTGAACTCAAATCTCAATCACTGTCTTCTAATTTGCTTGTATATTTTCTGTTGTCCTAAACTTTAAAGGATTAAGGAGAATTATGCACGTAACTATGGTAACTGGAACACCTTTTTATAATTCCTGCATACCTGGTACCTCCATGAGTATTTTAGTTGAGTGCTGTGAGGTTTGCGAGTTGAGGGAGAAGAGATGGTTTTTTAGTGGGCTGCTATATAAGACTGCATGAGAATTTTATACCTATTGACCATTCCATATTTGCTCACATGGTCCTGGTGGGTATATGCATTGCAGGATACTTTGTTGATATGCTCTTTTGAAAGAGTTGACCATAAGAATTCAAAAAGGATTCATAAAACACTGATATGGTTTAATATTTGAAAGAAGAGAAGAGGACTGTGAGAAAAAAACTTATCAAGAGGAAAAATGACAAGAATCATTTTAAAAAATCAAACCTCCTCATGGTATTATTAGTGTAATCAATTTTTTTATTATTAGAGAAAACCTATACAAAGAGGACCAATCACAACATATAATGGTAATAAAGTAGACCTCATTATACTACTATGAAATAGTGTTTATGAAATACTAAACAGAAAAGGATACAAATCATTTCATATGATATTACTTGAATAATGTATTTTAAATATATGTGTTTAGTCTGAACACATAATTTTTATGATTTTTTAATAGTTAACTTCTAGAGTCTCCATTATAAAGTATAAAATTATAGTGAACATTTTTATGTATACAAATATCCTTAGGTACTTATATAAATATATATTCAGGTCATATTCCCAGAAATAGAAATGCAAAGTTCAGAAAGTACACACATTTTTAATTTTGAGGAATAATCAATCTTTCTAACAAAAAATCAAATTAAATCCATAATTTTTACTGATAAGACTGATGAATGGAATCAAATTTATTTTTTTCAGGTTTCAAGCCTACTCATCCAACCAAGCCTCCACTTTCAAGATATCCAGGTTCAGTAATTCTTTATCATACTTATATTATAAGGAACTTTGTGAACTGATGGATAAAAAGTCATGTTTTATTTTAATTTGCATTCCTTTTCATTATTAATGAAGCCAAATCTTTTTTGTCTACATTTATTTATTCATATCTTTTGTTCAGTTTCTATTAGGTTTCTAATACATTATTTTTGTTGCTTGCAAGAGCTCATTATAAATTAAAGACCTTAATAAATACATAATGAACATTTTTCCAGGTCTTTTTTGGCCTTAATTTTACCACTTCCTTTTCTTTGAAGACTTTTATACTATACTATTGGATATAGATTTCTTTTTATAACTTCTGTTACATGTGTAGTATACAAATGTATTTTTGTAAGTTTTCAAACATTACAAAAAGTGTACAGAGTAAAAAATTAGTTCTTCATCTCTTTTTCTGGTACATTGTCTGAGTTAATCATTGTTGATAACTAGGTGTCTTTTTATCAATTTCTGATGGATAAAAAGGATAGGATACACCCTTTCCTAATAGAATACATCACTATTCTTATTTATGTAGTTTTACATCGTTTCGCATTTTTCATTTTTCTTAACCAGAAATGGAATTATACTCTTCATATTTTTCTAAAACTCTCATGTTTTACACTTACTCTATTAGATTGGGGCTGTAGTTAGGTGATGATTTTAACATATATCATGTTTCATTTCACTACTCTCCTATCAGTGGTCAGTTATGTGTGCAGAAGGTTCGCATTACTGGGTAGTTGAATGTTTCAATCTTTTCCTTTATGTCTATGAGTGCTGTGTCTTTCTTATAACAGCTTTAAGTCTTCAAATTATATGCATGTAAACATTTCAACCATGTGTTCTGATTGTATTCTTTGCATTTAAATCATTGGTATATCTGAAAATTATGCTACATGGAATGAGATTGGGTTATTCTCTACTCCACCCACCCCATTCAGTAGCTAAGTAGCACCATCTACGGAATACATCGTTTTCTCTCCAACTGTTTTAACATGCATTAAATTCAGAGGTATTCTAACCTTTTTTCTGTTCTCTTAACTGTATATTCCTGTGCAAGTGTCAAATTCTTCTTTTAATGTAGCATTATAATATGTTTTAATATGTGGCAGAACACTTCCTGTTCAGAAGTATGCAAGCTACTCTCATGTTAATTTTTTCAGATCAATTTTTGTTTAATTTTTTACTATTTCAACCATTCTAATACATTCACATTCATGTACAATCATCACTACTATTTCCAAAACTTTTCATCTTCCCAAACTGAAATTTTATACCCCTTAAACAGTAACTCCCCATTCATACCCCTCCTTTCATCTCCAGTGACCTCTATTCTAATTTCTGTCTCTATGAATTTGACATCCTAGGTACTTTATATAAGTGGAATTTTACATTTGTCTTTTCTACATGGCTTATTTCATACAGCATAATGTTTTCAAGGTTCATCCATCTTAGAGTAGCATGTATCTGAACTTTATTCCTTTTTATGGCTGAAAATATTTCATTGCTTGTATATACCATATTTCATTTATCCATTCATCTGTTAATAGACTCTTGGGTTATTTCCACCTTTTGGCTATTCTGAATATTCTTCTCTAACTATTGGCATTCAAGTATCTGTGTGAGTCTCTATTTTCAATTTTGAGGGTGTATGCCTAGGAGTAGAATTGCTAGGTTTTATGCTAATTCTATGTTTAGTTTTATGGAATGGCCATTCTGTCTTCCACAGAAGCTGCACCATTTTACATTCTCACCAATGGTGCACAAAGGTTTTAACTTCTCTACCTCTTATCCAACACATTATCCTCTGTGTTTTGTTTTGTTTTTTATAATAGCCATCCTAATATATGGTAAGTAGAAAGTGTGGAGTAATATCTCATTATGGTTTTTATTTGCATTTCTCTCTTTTTTTTTATTTTATTTTAATCATTGTTCAAGTACAGTTTTCTGCCCTTTACTCCCTGCATTTCTCTCTTGATTAGCGATGTGTAGAACATCTTTTTTGTGTGCTTATTTGCTATTTTTATATCTTCTTTGGAGAAATGTCATTCAAGTCCTTTGCTCATTTTTGAATCAGGTTAGGATTTTTATTAATGATTTTTAGGAGTTCATTATATATTGGAAATTAATATTTCTTCAAATGGATGATTTGCAGATGTTTTCTTCCATTATGTGGGCTGCCTTTTCATTCTATTGACAGTGTTCTTTGATGCGCAAAGTTTTTGATTTTGATGAAGTCCAATTTATCTTTTTTGTTTTTGTTGCCTGTGCTCTTGGTGCCATATCCAAGAAATATTGCCAGATCCAGCATTATGAAGTTTGCCCTCTATGTTTTCTTCTAAGAGTTTAATAGTTTTAGTTTTTGTATTTAGTTTTTTATAGCTTTTGAGTCAATTTTTAAATATGATATAATGTAAGGGTCAAACTTCATTCTTTTGCTTGCAGATCTCTAGTTTTCCAAGAACCATTTGTTGAAAAGACTACCCTTTCCCCACTGAATGTTCTTAGAAACATGTTATAGGCAGTTATTTGACCATATATGTTAGGCCCTCTATTCTATTCCATTGGTCTGTATTCCTTTATGTCAGTGCCATTCTGTTTTGACTACTGTGGCTTTGTAATTGGTTTTGAAATCAGGAAGCATGAGTCCTCTCAACTCTTCTTATTCAAGATTGTGTTGACTATTCCATGTGCTTTAGACTCCATGTAAACTTCAGGATGGATTGTTTTAATTCCTGCAAAAAGCACCCTCAGAATTTTGATAGCGGTTTTTAGTTCATCTGTAGAGATTTTTTTTCAGTATTCATATCTTAACAATATTAGGTGTTCTAATCCAAGAAAAAGAATGTCTTTTATATATTCATGTCTTCTTTAATTATTTTTCATAATATTTTGTTTTTGTAAGAGTCATTTGCCTTCTTGGTTATGCCAAAGTATTTTATTCTTTTTGATATTATACATGGATTTGTTTCCTTAACTTCCTTTTTGGGTTGTTTATTTTGGTATATATATAAATGCAACTGATTTTTGCATGTTGATTTCATAGCTTACAATTTTGCCCAATTCATTTATTAGTTCTATCAGCATGGGATGTGTGTAATCTTTAGGGTTTTGTACATAAAAGATCATGTCAACTGTGAAGAGAGATAATTTTATTTTTCCATGCCAGTTTTGATCCTTTTTATTTTATTTTTTACCTAATTACTGTGACCCTACATCTAATATTATGTTGAATAAAAGAGGCAAGTGTGGGCATCCTATCTCGTTCCAGATCTTAAGGTAAAAACTTTCGGTATTTCACCATGGACTAGGATGTTTACTATGGGATTTTTACAAATGGCCTTCATTATATTAAAAAGCATTTCTATTCTAGATCAATTTCTAAATCTTAAAAAAAATTAGGTGGAATCATGTTGACTTCAAATCTAATTTTGAGAATACAGTAATGATAAATTCGCTTGCTGTGCCACACAGTACTGTGACAGGAAATGTCAGTGCACAGGAAGAAGAATGCTGTTAACATTCAATATAAATTTTGAATATTTTATGATTCTACTTTAATGAAAGATATTATTTAAAAGGAAATGAAATCATAAGCAATTTTATACAAACACAAAGCATCAATGTCATAAAAATTATAGATCTAAGTTTTATTTAGTCTTTCTTTTTTTTATACTTTTTCCATTTTTTTCTAGGATATCCCAATCCTCGTGAATTACCACCAATTGAAGAAATTGTGGAATTAGGTATTTCATTATTAATAATTCTTTACTATGGGACCTTAGAGTTCTACATGAATACATTGTGTTTCAATTACTTGTAGTTAGGGAAAAAACAAGATGTCACAAATTATTAATGATAACTGACATTTATAGGTATTTTAGTATCCAAATACCATAACAAATGTGATAGTATGTATAGATACATGTAAGTAGTTTTTTCTGACCTTATGAATTCTAATTGTCCTATTTACCTTTACTAAATAACCTTGTGTGAAAACTACAACACAAAACAGTGACAAGTTGGGTTCCTATTAGGAATTTTACAAGACACATCCTATAACCGGAATCTATTTGAAGTGTTCTATGATCAGAATGACTTAGATGTACTAATAGTCATGCTAAAAGTAGATTGATACCTTTTTGCTGTAGTTTTTAGATGATTTGATCAAAAGTAAAATGCAATTGCTATCTGGGACCCATACATGCTCAATATCTTTAAAACTAGTTTCATTTTTTTCTCAGATTCAGGAGTCATAGCTCTAATTATTTTTACTGTACGTAAGTATCTCAAACTTGAATACCACTTACATCAAAATATTACCATGAAGAAGTGCACTTTTAATGATTTTTTAGTTTCTATAGCTTTTTTAGCTTGAAATTAAGTTAATTGGTGTAGAAAATATCCCTGACCTCTCATATGATACACTCCAATTTGTTGGTGATTGCATACTCACTTAAATTCTATATGTCCAGTTATTAACAAATCTTAAATAATTTTTTCCAAGATGATTAGTCATGAGACTCTTCATCACAAGTATGATTTGGGTAATTTTCTAAACCAAACAAGGACTCTTCTCAGACTTTACTGTGAACTACTTAACTGATTCCAGGGAATTGCATTTAGATAATCAAGAGTCCAGATGGAATATAAATGTATATGTGCTTAAATAAAATAACATTTCTGACCACTGAAATGTAACCAACATTAATTTCATCTGCTAGATTTTGAATCTTGGAAATTATTTTTCATAATTACATGTAATTTGTTTTCTGGTTTCTTATAGTTGTTGCCCTTGCAATAATTTGCATCTGCTTGTATAAATGGCTTCACAGAGGGAAGAAAGTGTAAATTAAACGTGTTTCTTCTGATTTATTGGTCCTTCTCGCTCTTGACATACTTTTGTGTCTCTTTTGTTTATACTCTGTATTGCACGTCATCTATTTTTAAAATTTGAAGCATTAGTGTGTTATCTGAATTATATTTCTTTACTAAAATTACTTCCAGCTGCTTTTAATAGCATAGTAACAAGAATAACCTGTCAGAGTTGCTTTAGCTATTGCACCTGTAAGGAAAATTTTAGTGACATTTTAGGTTCAAGTTTTGCAGCAAATCATGGACCATGATGGGTCCTTTCCAACTGTAGGTATACCCTATTTTCTAAGGTAGACTAGTGGCCGGGATTAAATTTAAAACAGTTCACTGTGAGACTTTGAGAATCTGGAATTTTTAGAATGAAAGCTTCCCTTTGCCTGTATAATGTAGGAAGTTGTAAGAAGCTATGTAGGTGTATTTTCAAGTACCCAGTTTGATTTTTTTTTCATTTAGAGTTTTTATTTACATAAATTAAATGGGAATTAAAAGCAACACTATTTGATTTCCCTCTTATGTTCTCTTAATTTCCTAGGCTATAGTAAACTGATGGGGTTAAATGTCAAGTTACTGAAAGGAACAATATTTACAAGCCACCTCCTTAACTTTATCTGCCTTTTTATTTATGGAAATGGGTAGGTTTAGAATGGAAAAAAGTCTACAAATACATATCTTCTAAGAAGAATAGAGTTTTTAAACATTAAACTTAAATTTTAATGAAATAATTAACAATTTAATGAAAGACTTAGAGTAAATCCTGGAGCATAAACTAAGATTATGCTTTGAAATTTCTGAATTTTAGTAACTTTTTGTAGTTTTTCAAATACCTCTGAAATCAAACAATAATTTTAAGAATATTGATATTTATGGTTTTATGGTGCTTATTTAAAATTTAAAAATCAAAATGAGAGCCAACAATCTTTTATTTGGGACCAAAGCATTGCAAGTCATGCCACACAAATTCAGGCAGAAACCCATACAGTGTTCCAATTATACTGCGAAAGTGAAGGGGTTTTATGAGAAAAGAAGAAAGAATTTTATTGGCTTTGAAAAATTGAGGTACCCTTTAGCTATGTGTGATTAGTTATGGGTTCTATCTTCAAATACAAAGTCAATAGTTATCATTCCTTGTTGTCAGGATCTGTAGCCCTGCTGACTTTACAAACATTTGTTTGTAACACAATGTTGCTTTATATTAGTCCAAAAGTTGTTATGCCCAGTTTAAACATTCCAACAGTTCAGGGAGCAAGACATGCAAGGCCATTCCTCTAGAACAGCTGCTCTAGCTCCACTTTAAAATGGCTCCACTTATGTCAACTTTTACAATAATATCTTTTCATTTCATATTAGTCATCTGGTTTAGGCTATGTAACAAAAGTATGTTTTTCACTCATAAAGAATTCAAACATTTTTTTCTATTATTGGCTCCCTTTTTAAAATACCCAAACAAAATGTATACCAAGACATATTATAATTAAAATGCCAAAGGTTAAGACAGAGAGAATCTTAAAAGCATTAAGAGAAAAGCAGTTAATTAACATACAAGGGAGCTCCCATAAGACCGTAAGCTGATTTCTCAACAGAACTTTTGCAGGTCAGAAGATATTAAAAAGAAATATTCAAAGTGATAAAAAGCAAGGATCTACAACCAATATTACTCTACCCAGCAAAGATATCATTTAGAATGGAAGGACATTAAAGAGCTCCCCAAGCAAGATAAAGCTAAAGGAGTTTATCACCACCAAATCAGTATTACATGATATGTTAGAGTCCACTTTAAGAAGAAGGAAAAAATACATAAAATATGAATTATAAAATAAAAATAAATACATATCTATCAACAACTGAATCAAAAATAAACAAAGAAGCAGAACAAAAACAGACTCATGTATATAGAGAACGTTTTAATAGTTGCCAGATAGGAGAGGGGTTTGAAGGACAAGTGAAAAAGTAAAAGAATTAGGAAGTAAAAATTGGTAGCTACAGAATAGTTACAGGGATGTAAAGTACAGCATAGGAAATACAAGGTCTATCCGGAAAAAGTCCAGCCAATGTTAATATAAAGACAACAGTCTTTGCAACCTTGATGTAACCTGTCAGCCAAGGTGAGTGAACTGTGCACATGTATGAACAATTACAACTTCACTGTAGTAGTCAGTGAAGGTGGTAGATGCCATTGGGTGAGTATGTGTACTATGTGGCTGTTGCATTCAAAATGACAGCAAATAGAGTGACAAATCTGCGACAGATTTTATATTGAGCTTGAACATTCCTCCATGGAAACTATTCTGATGATTCAGAAGACTTTCAGGGATGATCGCAGTGCAAATAAAAGTGTGGCACAAATGCTTCAAAGAAGGTTGAGAATCTGTTGAAAGTGACCCATGTTCTGGAAGGCCTGAAACAAGTAGAACACCTGAGAATGTTGAACATGTATGGGCTGCAATCTACAAAGATTGGTGAATGACAGTGTGAGAACTAGAAGCTGACCTGGGGATTCCAAAATCTACTGTGTCTGAGATTTTAATGATGGATCTCAGCATGAAAAGTGTCACGGCAAAATTTGTTCCACAGCTTCTGCTACCAGAGCTGAAGGAATATCATGCTGCCATTGATAGTGGCTTGATTCAAACTGCTACCAATGAACCCTCTCTAAAAATAAATAAATAAAATATTTATTAGTAATAGTAATAATTTAGAAAAATAAGTTATAAATAAAGTACCCAGCATGCTTTCATTTTCATCCTAAATCTTGTACTTATGGAAGATATCATATGCATGTTTACATTTCAATCAGTAGCATATTTTAAATTACATATGCACTACACTGTATATAGGAAATACTATCAATCGGATATGTTTATAAGTCCAAAAGATTTGTGTAGTATGCACAAAAGAAGCCATGGAACACCTTATAAAGGAGACTTTATGGGTTATAACCTAGTAAAAGTTATAAAGGAGACTGCACTATTGGTCTTCACAGAATCTATGTAACATCTATTACATAAGGCTACTCTGGGAATACCAGGAGATGTAGTAAATCTACCTGATGCATAGAAACAAACACAGGGAATCAGACAAAATGAGGAGACTAGGAAACATGTCCCAAATGAAAGAACAAAATAACTTTAGAGAATAATTAAAGGAAATGAAGACAAGCAGTCTAACAGATACAAAGTTTAAAATGCTGGTTATAAGGATGCTCAATGGACTTACAGGAAGGATAGATTAACTCAGTGAAAATGTCAACAAAGATATAGAAAACATTAAAAATGGCATAAAACAAAAAAGAACCAATTAAAAATAAAATACAATAACTGAAAGAAAGAATACATCAGAGAGAATAAAAAGTAGGTTAGATAAAGCAGAGGATTGAATCAGCAATTGGAAGAAAAAGTAGCTGAAAACACCCAATTGGAAAGAAAAAGAATTTTAAAATAGAAGGAAAGTTCAAGGGACCTCTGGGACAACATGAATCATACCAACATCCACATCATATGGGCACCAGGAGGAGAAGAGAGAGAACAAGATACTGAAAACCTACTTGAGGAAATAATAACTGAAAACTTTCCTATCCTCTCAAAGGAAAATAACATACAAAGTCAGCAAGTACAGAGAATTACAAAGAAAATGAATACAAAGATACCCATGCCAAGACACATCATAATTAAAATGACAAAGGTTAAAGACAGATAATCTTTTAAGTATCAAGAAAAAGCAATTAAGTAAAAGCTCTCACTAAACCATCAGCTGATTTCTCAACAGAAACTTTGTAAGCCAGAAGATATTGACATGAAATAGTCAAAGGGATAAAGGGCAAGGACCTGACACCAGGATTGCTCTACCCAGTAATTCAATCATTTAGAAGTGAAGAACATATAGTTTCCTGACAAGAAAAAGCTAAAGGACTTCATTGCCACTAAACCAGAAACACAAGAAATGTCAAAGGGACTTTTAAAGTAGAAAACAGGAAAGAGAAAGAAAGAAAGGAAGGAAGGAAGGAAGGAAGGAAGGAAGGAAGGAAGGAAGGAAGGAAGGAAGGAAGGAAGGAATCTCACTGACGAAGGCAAACAGTAAAAGCAGCGGATCAACAAATTATAAAGTTAGCACAAAAGTTAAATAACAAAAGTAAAATCATTTTAATGATTGCACATGTAACTACATGCAATAAATTAAGGGACATGTACAAATACACACAAAAGTTAAAAACTATGACAAAAGCATAAACATAAGAGAGGTGAGTAAAAATTGTAGTGATTTTAGAAGGTGTTTGAACTTAAGTGTGCATCAAGTTGAAATAGGCTGCTATAAAAGTAGCTAGGTATATATGAGGTACATGGTCTCCCCAAAACAAAAATCTATGAGATATACCAGAATAAAGAAAAAGGAACCCAAACACAATACTATAAAAAGTCATCAGCATAAAAGAGACAAAAACAAGAGAATAAGGAACAGGGAAGAACTATAAAAACAATCATAAAACAAAAAAGGCAATAAAAATATACCTATTCAATAACCACTTTAAATGTAAGTAAGTGATACAATAGAAAGACTGGTGTAGCTGAATAGATTTAAAAAAAACAGAACTGCACATAAGCTGTCAACAAAAGATCGACTTTAGATCAAAGGATGTACACAGACTGAGAATAAAGGAATGAAAAAACATTTCATGCAAATGCACGTGAAAAAAAGCTGGAGTAGCAATACTTATTATCAGATAAAATACACTTTAAAGGAATAACTGTCACAAGAGAAGAAAAGGGACATTTTCTTATGATAAAGGGATCAATACAAGAAAATATCACTCCTATAAACATTTATAAACCCAAAGTAGAAACTTCTAAGTATATTAATAGACATAAAGAAAGCAATTGACAATAATACAGTTATACTAGGAAACAGTAACACCCCTTTGCCATAAATAAATAGACCATCTAGACAGAAAATCAACAATGAGACAGTGGTCTTACATGACTCTTGAGGCCAGATGTACTGAACTGATATTTCTGGAGCATTTCACCCCAAAGCAGCAGAGTATACATTCTTTCCAAATGCATATGGAAAATTTTCCAGAATAGACCAACATGTTAGGCCACAAATCAAGTCTCAATAAATTTAAGAATATTAAAACCATGCCACATTTTTTTCTGGTCACAATAGTATGGAACTAAAAATCAAATGCAAAATGAAAAGTTAAAAACACATGAACATATGAAAGCTAAAAAACAAGCTACTAAACAATGAGTTAAAAATGAGATCAAGAAATAAATCAAAAGATACCTTGAGAAAAATAAAAACAAAATGGCCCACTATGGCCAGGTAGATCAGTTGATTAGAGCATCACCTTGATACACCAATGTTGTGGGTTCTATCCCCAGTCAGAGCACATACAAAAAGTAACCAATAAATACATAAAGAAGTGGAATGACAAATTGGAGTCTCTCTCTCTCTTTCTGTCTGACTCACTCTCTCTCTCCCTCCCCTCCCACCTCCCTCTCTGAAATAAAAGACCAAAAGTCTCTGAGACATAGACAAAACAGGTCTAAGAAAAAAATTCATAGCATTACAGGCCTACCTCAACAAATAAGAGAAATATAAAATAAACAATCTAAGCTTACACCTAAAGGAACTAAAAAAAAAAAAAGAACAAAGTCCAAAATGAATAGAAAAAGAAAATAAATCTGAGTGAAAATAAATAAAACAGCTTAAAAATTAGTAAAGATCAATGAAACCAAGAGCATATTCTTTGAAAAGATAAAAATTATTGACAAACCTTTAGTCAGACACAATAAGAAAAAAGAGATAGGACCAAATAAATAAAATCAGAAATGAAAGAGGAGAAGTGACAGCTGACACCACAGAAATACATAGGACTGTGAGAAAACACTGTAAATAGTTATATACCAACAAATTGAACAACCTGGAAGAAATGGGTTATTTTATAGAATCATACAATCTCCCAAGACTGAATCAAAAAGAAACAAAAAAATTGAATAGACACATAACTTTTCATGCTATTGTACTAGTCATCTAAAAACTCCCAACAAGTGAAAGTTCTGGGCCAGATAAATTTTTGCTTACAAGTGAGTTTTACCAAACATTTAAAGACAAATTAATAGCTATCCTTGTTAAACTATTCTAACAAAATAACCCCTAAGCTCATTTTATGAGGCCAGGATTACTCTGATATCAAAACCAAAGACATTATAAAAAAATTATAGGTCAATATTCCTGATGAACATAGATGCAAATTTTCTCAACAAACTATTAGCAAATTGAATTTAGCAATAAATTTAAAAGATCATAAATCATAATAAGGTGGGACTTATTCCTGTGATGCAAGTTTAGTTCAATATCTGCAAATCAATTAGCATGATAGCCACATAAATAAAATTCAGGATATGACATGATCATTTGATCACATCAGTAGATGCAGAAAATGCATTGACAAATTCAGCAACCATTTATGATAAAAATTTTCAACAGAGAGGGCATAGAGGAAAAACAATATAATAAAGGCCATGGTTGACACAGTAATACCATACTCAAGGTGAAAATCTGAAAGCTTTTTATTTAAGATAAGAAATAAGAAAAGGATATCCACTTTCACCACTTATATTCAACATAGTTTTGGAAGTCCTAAACAGCAATCAGAAGAGAGAAAAGAAATAAAAGCCATTTATATTGGAAAGGAAGAAGTAAAACTCATTATGTGCAGATAACATGATACTATAGAGACCCCTAAAGATTTCACACACAAAAAAAAAACTATTAAAACTGATAAATACATCCAATAAAGTAGCAGACTACAAAATTAATATTCAGACTTCATTTGCATTTTGTACACCAATAACAACCTATTGGGAAGAAAGATTAGGAAAACAGTTCCATTTAAATTGCATCATTAAAACCACAATGAGATACCACCTCACACCAGTCAGAATGGCAATCATAAATCAACAAACAAGTGCTGATGAGGTGGTGGAGAAAAGGAAACCTTAGTACATTGGTGGGATTGCAGACTGGTGCAGCCACTGTGGAAAACAGTATGAAATTTCCTCAAAAAACTAAAAATGGAATTGCCTTTTGACTCGGCAATTCCACTACTGGGATTATACCCTAAGAACCCTGGAACATGAATTAAAAAGAACCTATGCACCCCAATGTTCATAACTGCACAGTTTACAATAGCCAAGTGCCAGAAGCAGCCTAAGTGCCCATCAGTAAATGAGTTGATCAAAAAACTGTGGTACATTTACACAATGAAATACTATGCAGCACAAAGAAAGAAGGAGTTCCTACCCTTTGTGACAGCATGGATGGAACTGGAGAGCATTATGTTAAGTGAAATAAACCAGGTGGTGAAAGACAAATACCATATGATCTCACCTATAAGGTGAACATAATCAACAAAACAAATAAGCAAACAAAATGTAACCAGACATTGAAATAAAGAACAAAGTGACAATAACCAGAGGGGTGGGTGGAGGGGGATAACAGGGAAAAGAAGGGGAAGGGTTGTCAAGAAACATGTATAAAAGGACCCATGGAGAAACCAAAGTTGGGTTGAATTGGGGGTGGGGGTTGGGGTGTAGGGGAGTGCAGTAGGAGGGAAATGGGGACAACTGTACTTGAACAACAATAAAAAGTTAAAATGATAAATTTTTATAACCTAAAAAAATAAAGTTGCCCTGGCCGGCATAGCTCAGTGGATTGAGCATGGGCTTCGAGCCAAAGCATCGCAGGTTCGATTCCCAGTCAGGGCACATGCCTGGGTTGCAGGCCACGGCCCCCAGCAACCGTACATTGATGTTTTTCTCTCTCTCTTTCTCCCTCCTTCCCTCTCTAAAAATAAATAAAAAAAATCTTTAAAAAATAAAATAAAATAAAATTGCATGAAAAAATAAAATATCTAGGAATAAATTTAACCAAAGAGGTAAAAGGCCTCTACTCAGAAAACTATAAGACATTGAAGAAAGAAATTGAAGAAGACACAAATAAATAGAAGCTTCTATGATGTTCATGGAAAGGAAGAATTAACATCATTAAAATTCAATACTACCCAAAGAAATCTATGGATTCAATGCAATACCTATCAAAACACCAATGGCATTTTTCAACAGAACTAGAACAAATAATTCTAAAATTTATATGAAACACAAAAGACCCCAAATGACAAAAAAAATATTGAGAAAGACAAAGTTAAAGGTACTATGCTACCTGATATTAAACTATCTTACAAGTCCATAGTAATCAAAGCAACATAGTACTGGCATAAAAACAGACATATAGGATCAATGGAACAGAACAGAGAGACCAGAAACAAACCCTATAGGGTCAATTAATCTATGGCAAAGGAGACAATGATACTAAAGACAGTATCTTCAACAAACTGTTGTGAATACTAGACAGATACATGCAAAAGAATCAATTTCTTACACCATATACAAGAATAAACTTAAATGGTTTAAGCCTTAAATATAAGACTCAAAACCATAAAACTCCCAAAAGGAAAGAAACATAAGCAGTAAACTCTAATATTTCTCTCAGCAATTTTTTTTCTGATGTATGTCCTTAGGCAAAGGAAACAAAAAATAAATAAATGGGACTACACCAACTAAAATTTTTGCACACCAAAGGAAACCATCAACAAAACACAAAGACAACCTACTGAATAAAAGAAAATATTCATCATTATACATCCCACAAGGGGTTAATATCCAAAACTGATAAAGAATTCATACATCCCAATGCTAGAAAGAAACACAATTCAATTTAAAAATGGGCAGAGTACCTGAATAAATACTTCTCCAAAAAGGACATACACATAGCCAATAGACATATGAAAAGATACTCAATGTCACCAACAATCAGAGAAATGCAAATTAAAACCACAATGAGATATCACCTCATAGGCTATCATCAGTACTTCAACAAACAAAAAATGTTCACAAAGATGTGAAGAAAAGGGAACTGTAGTGAAAATCTTGGTAGAATTGTAAATTGGTATAGCCACTATGGAAAACAGTATGAAGGCCCTCAAAAAGTTAAAAATAGAACTACTAGTTGACCCACCAATTCCACTGCAGGGTATTTACTGGGAGAACTCCTAAACACTACTTTCAAAAGATATATGTGCCCTTATGTTCATTGCAATGTTATTTACAATGGCCAAGATGTGAAAGCAACCCAAGTGTCCATAAATAAACAAATGGGTAAAGAAGAGGTGGTATATATGTATTTGTATATGTATTACTGTGCCATAAAATAGAATGAAATTTTGCCATTTGCAACAACATGGATGGACCTAGAGGGTATTATGCTAAGTGAAATAAGTCAAACAGAGACAGACAAATACTGTATGATTCCACTGATACCTTGAATTTAAAAACAAACACAAACAAAACAGAAACAAATTGTTAGACACAGAGAACAAGTTAATGGTCACCAAAGGGAAGAGGTATTGGAGGAATGGGCAAAAAGGTAGAAGAGATTTTGCAGTTATAAAGGTAGTCATGGAATGTAAAGTACAGCATAGGGAATATAGTCAATAATATTATAATAGCTTTGTATGGTGTCAAAGACATACTAGACTTATTGGGGTGATCACTTTGTAAGTTATACAAATGTCTAATCACTGTACTATATACCTTAAACTCATACTATTGTATGTCAAGTGTCATTGGAAATCATTTTAAAAATCTATGCTGCACTGTACCTAGCCTGAACATTGGTCATCAGAGTCCTTCCCCGTAGACCAGCAGGTCTAGAGCCTGTGGGCTCCCCATGTGCCACATGGGCCCAGGCTCCCTGGATGGACTGTGATGTCCGTGAGGGCTTTCATGTTGCCCTTACTCATTCTTGCTTTTCAAGCCCAGGAGTGCAGAGCCAGGAATCACAGAAACACAAAGTGAAATTTCTGGGAGGGATTTTAGGGCTCATTCAGTCCAATGTCTTCACTTTACAGGTAAAGAAGGTGAGTCCAAGCAAGAGAAGAGGCATGCTCAGCATAGGGTGACATATGAGCAGTTAGACTAGAACTTGACTGGCTTGACTTCTAGTCCTGTGGTCTTTATAAAATGAGGAGGACTATGAGTCAATTTCTTTTAGGAGAGCACTAAGTCATTATTTTCCATGTGCATTCCTCTCCTGTGTTCTTCTATCAGGTCTGTCTATCTGCATGTCCATCAGTCCATCAAATAGACACAGACATATTCCATAAACAGCCAAAGACATCATGGAAAGAGCCAGCATAAGTGATGAGTACTTGGAGAAGCCCAACTTGAGTCTGCATTTGAAAAATGGACACCCCATAGCCCATTCCCACAATTCCAAGCTGGCTCTGCACACAAGCTGAGTCTCCAGTGTCTGATAAGTGCATGCAGACATACACTAACCTGGTCACTAATTCATCCATTTGAAGCCACCGCCACCGCGCTCCTTCACAGAAGCAGGAGCCATGCTTCTCAGGAGGGCAGGAAGGAGAAAGGGAGGGGAGAGAAGAGAAAAAGCAAGGAGGAAATGGCAGGAGTAAAGGAGGATATCAATGAGCTCTAGTCTACCAGAATGAAAAGGACCCAGTCCAGCCCGCTAGACAGAATTTCTCAGCACTGACATCTAGGTGCCTCTCTTACATTCTAAGTCCCAGCCATGAGAAGTTTTGCTTTTCATTTCTTTCCACCCAGAATAAATCTCAAAGCCCTCACTTCCTCATCGTTTCACTTCCAGCTCGAATCTCAGAAGCAGCATCTTCCACACCTACCCATGTGTCATGTCTGGCCCACTCGCCTGAAGCCTTCAATGTCACAAAAGTTCTGAAATTTGCTCAGCTGCAAATGTATTTTACCACCCTCTTTGCAGCTCCCACACATCCTTGGATTTCCAAAGCCACTGTAGCATCAACCAAGCAGGAGCTGCTCTGAGGTCCAGACAGCTGTTGTGAGGTGGTGTTAGAGATCCCAAGGCCTGGCTGAGAGGAACCTGGCAGTGAGTGGTCACTCTATTACCATAAGTCTCACCTGTTAGGTACATGTCACACCCACCTTCCCTGATTTCAGAGTCAGGCTGTCTTTCCTATGTTATTAAGAAGCAAATACATTATTTGTGATGAGCTGTAAGTTTATGTATATAAGTTTATTGCCATGCTTGTTACTTTTTAGCTTCTCAGCTATCAACTTCCACCCAACATGATGCTGTTAGCCTTGACTTTCTAAACTTCACAATTCTCTATGCCCTGAAATCACATGGTTCCCAGGCCTTATGCTTTATCTGCCCAGCTGGGTCTCTCTTCAACTTTATATTTCACCAGATCACAGCTTTCCTTCGTGTATATCTTACCTTTTCCCAGACCCCCATCCCATCCCATTAAATGTATCAAGCATTATTTACTGAGCACCCACTGAGGTCAGACACTGTGAAAGCACTTCAGGGTTTGCAAAGAAACATAAGATATAGCTTCTATCATCAGAGAACTTCCAATCTTATTCCTATAAGACAAACAAAAATAACCACAATGCAAGGAACAGTGTGTCATAGCCTTCTACAATGGAGATAGGTAGGTCAGATGGGAGGGAGAATCATACTGGTTTGAGTAGAGGTAGGTGATATTTGAGGTGGGTCTCATAGGGTGTGTATGATTTTAACAGATGGAGTTGGTAAGAAAGTACCTATGGTAGCAGGAAGTTCAAGAGCAAAGGCAATAAGGTAGAAGCAGGGGTGTATATGTGATTTCTCACAACTCCATCAGGTAAGGTTCTGTAGGCTGTAAGTGACAGAAAAATCAATGAAAAGCTGTTTAATAATAAGGATGTTTATTATTTCTCTTATCAAGAAAATGGTCCCAGGGTTGGTATTAGGGCTCAATGTCAGCTTCCTGCAGTTTTCTTGGCCTCCCCTCTCATAGCTTAAAGATGGCTCAGGAACTCTAAGCATCCCACCTTCACATGAAGCTCAAAGGGGGAAAAAAAGGATATATCTCAGTGATTCTTTTTATGAGTGAGAGATATGTCCCCAGAACACCCAGCAGACTTCCCTTCATCAGCCAGGATGGCATCACTGGCAATGGGGACTGGAACTGACTTAAACAGACCAACATTCACCTCCAGGACCTGGGGAAAATACTGGCCTAAGCAAGCATTTAAGTAACAAAGAGTAGGGAGTTTCTGCCCTTATATGTTTGCTTTCTCACATCTTTGTAAGCCTTTGCACAGACAATTCCTTCTGCCTGGGGTGCCATAGTGACTCTGACCTGTGCCCTAGGAACTCCCAAAGTGCTGTCCATTCCCCTAACCAGTCATTTTATTGTTTGCTAGCTCCCCTGGATTCTGAGCATGTTAAGGGCAGGGACCATTTTTAATCACTTTGTATGCCTAGCTAGATGCTTAGCCTACATTAGATGTCCAGTACATGTCTGTTGAACTGAATAAATGTTTGCAGCACAGATGAATGAGTGAGTGGGGGAAATGAGCTAGGTGATGCAGGTGCAGGGTGGTACCATCTGAGGCCAGTCATGTGGTTTCTAGGTAGTTTTGCACCTTTTCTTCCCTTGCATCTATGCGGACCCATTGACCAAACTCCACAGGAGATGATGGGGTAACTGGTACTGGGCAGCTTAGCACCACCTTCAATAAGCTTGTGTAACAGACACAGGTAAGCAATTTCCAGGCTGTAACTTGATTAAAGTGTGAGTAAGTGAAGCCAGGAAGGGGAGCTAAGGGAAGGAGAAGTCCTCCCTGCAGAAATTGATGAAATATTCTTGGCTATTTAGTAGAATCTCAGAGGTACAATCCTCACCCTCACCTTGATAATTAAAGTTTTTGATTCCAGGTGAAAACTCATAGTGAATTGATCACAGCTACAGACCTGATGACGTTGTAATATCTTTGCACTGAGTAAAACTTTCTCTTGATAAGCCCTCAGCAAGAATGTACAGCCGATAAAGCCACTTGAAGATTCTACTAAATTCACATCTTCACTAGATGGACTGCAGGCAGTGTAGTGGGGCTATAACTATTACACACCCCCAAATAGAACCCAACCAGGAGGGATCCCTGGGTTTGTGGGGAAGCATCAGTACTTCACACTGAACTGTGTGATGTGCCCTCCTCGACCCCATGTTCAGTCATGATTCCCTCTGTCACTAATTCTGAGGGAAGTGAACACATAAGTAAGCCACACGAACAGGTTCCCTTCTGTCCTCTGCTGTGTCAGCCACCTTCAGTATCCAGGCAGCTGGAGAATGTTATGTGAAATGAGATGGGGAAAATGAGGTTGTATCTGCAGCATTAGCATTGTGTTGTGGTCAAGAACTCATCCTCTCTAGCCAGAAAGAACTGGGTTCAAATCTTGACTCTGCCACTTATGAACTCGGAGTATTGGTCAAGTTATTGCCTACGCCTCTCTGAGTCTGCACTTGCTTCTTTGTAATAAGAAGCTAATATTAGCACTTCCCTCATAGGGTTATTGTGATGGATAAAAGCCAAAAGCCATCATACGTGCAGAGCCAAGTGGAAGGTGCCTGTTATAGGGTTAACATTCAATTAATATTATCTTGTACTTTTTTATTATGCTCATAATAAAAAAGAAGGTGTTCTCCTTTGGAAACAAGTGGGGGTAAAACAAAAGACTTCCTGGAAAAAAAGTGATTTTATTCCACCCAGAACTATGTGAAGTCAGTCCTCAAGAAATGTCCTCCCAGGAAGAGTGACAGAAGCATCACCAGAGAGTGAGGTTGATTTGTTTCGAAAATAATTTTATGATTGTGTTGGGGTGAAGTCCTAATCTCCATGAAATTGAGCTACATTTAAAAGTCTCAACATGGGACAGCGATAGTGGTGTCTCAGTATCACCCTGGCAGTGGATCTGCTTCAATTATTGATAACAGAAAGACAAAAGAAAGTTTCTGCCCTGGCTGGCGTAGCTCAGTGGATTGAGCACGGGCTGCGAACCAAAGTGTCACAGGTTCAATTCCCAGTCAGGGTACATGCCTGGGTTGCAGGCCATGACCCCCAGCAACCACACACTGATGTTTCTCTCTCTCTATCTCCCTTCCTTCCCTCTCTAAAAATAAATAAATAAAATTTTAAAAATATATATAACTACTATTAATATGGGCTGTACTATTGTTACAGGGTGCAGCCAAGAGGGGGGACCCCAAATGGGCATTTGAAATGGGGTCCAGAACTCAAGGTGTCCAGGAGATTTTAGGATGTCTTCACCTACTCCCCCAGGGTGTGGGTTGGGGGAAGGGACAAATGGAGTGGGGCCATTGAGAGCTGTTTCACATAGCAATAGCCTTGCAGCTAACCTCTGGCATGGTTATTTAACATATCTATAACCTTTGATTGGCTGTATAGATATGTTAAATAGCTGTGGCCATGCTCTGGGCCAGGGGGATGGAAAGGATCTTCTGTAACTGGGGGGCAAGTCCCCCGAGTAACAGCACCTGCGTGGGAGCTTGGAGAAGATTGGCTCCCTGATATGAGGCCACGCCTGCCCAGATTCATGATGGCAGTCCAGTAAAGCTGGAAGGATGTGAGTTCTGGCCTGTGAGGCTGAGTGTGGGAGGAGTCGGAAATGGGGCTGCAGAGGAAGATTGGCGGGGGCGGGGGGGCAGGGGGGGGCGGTTGTTAAACCCAGACACGGCAGCCCTGAGAGAACCATGCGGCTGCGGCAGTGCAGAGAGGATCACAGCTATTGAGAAGGGAAAACCACGCGGCTTGAGCAGAGAGTCGCCACTCGGCTTTGGCAGAGTGGTGACCCCCCCTCCCTTGACCGTGGCCCTGAGAGGGGAGAAGCACACGATTTTGGCTGAGTGGGGACTCTTTTGGTCCTGGGAGAGAGGACCACCACGTGTCTTTGCCAGAGTGGGGACCCCCACAGCTTTAGAAGGGGGAACCACCACCTGGTTTTAGCAGAGATCCCGGCGACACAGCTGAGGATGCCAGGAACCCAGGGAGGTCTCCCAGTCAGGATGGAGTCTGACTGGGAATATCCAGAGGACTGCCTGAGCCACGGACTTCTATTTCCTTTCCTGAGATAACGGTACTCTGGACTAGGCAAAGGGGGAAGGAAGGACTGTGTCTGTTTGTGGGTGTTTTAAGGGACTTTAGGATTTTTGATGAAGACATTAGGTCACTACTTTAAGTTTGTATAGCATTAAATAAACATTTCCTTTTCACGAATCTCTGGCATTGAGAGACGTCTTTCCTCTGGAGGCAGACATAATGGACCTGGTGGCTTCTTTCAGTAATAGTATATTGTCCCAGGCCCCCCCCTTGTTGTTCTGTAACACTGTCACCATTCTTTAAAATTAAAAAAGAAAAAGAAAGTTTCTATTACCTCCAAACCAAACATCTTGGGGGCCAACCCAGCTTCCAAGGAAGATGGCATGGGCACCCTTTTCCCAGCCTCGAGGATCTTCAGCTGAATTCAGGACTGCATGCAAACTCCATTATTCCCGCCAGCCCCTGGGGTGAGAAGCAGCACAAGGAAGACTCTCCTAGTTCAGAGGGAGGGCTGGAGAGCCTCCCCAAAGCTTCCTTCTTCCCTGGAATTACAGGGGTCTCTGTGAGCCTGGTCAAAGGAGAGCTGGCACGCCAGGCAAAGGGGCAGGGTGGTGGGAGCCCCTTAGAAGTCCAGAGCCCACCCAGGTGAATGTGGGGTTAAAAAGTGCACTCGTGACCTTTCCGCGAGGCACACCAGCACCTTGAACAACCCTGATCCTTCATTACACTGCCCTGACAGCATGACCCACTAGAACCTGCACACACTAAGAGCTCCTTGGAGGCAGGGGCGGGGTGGGATCTGCTCTAGTACCCACTGACCTAGCGCCCTGCCGGGGTCTTAGTAAGTTCTCAATACACGGGTCATGAGCTAACTGAATAGAGCTGCCAGGGAAGAAAAGGGGAAGGGGTTGATTTCCTCTAAATCTTTTTGAGGTGATAATGACACCTCTGAGAAAAACAGTCCTCGGGTATCATCATCGTTAGCTTTTGAAAAGCGTAACTATCTATGAGCAGCTTTTGAAAACGGTAACTGTCGATGAACGATGAACGTGGTGGTGAACCACCAAGTCTCACAAGTGGCAGGGACGCTTCCCGGTAGTCAGGAAGCCAGAGAACTGTCAGACCGCACCCTCCACCCCACCCGCCACCGCGGGCGCGGGCAGAACCTCGCCTGCCAGCGGGATCCAACGGATCAGAACCACCGCCATCCATCCAGACCTAACGCAACGGCCCGGGCGTTTGGCCCCGCCCCGACCCTGAACGTCACGGCTCAGACCACGCCCATCATTGGTACCTCACTAGACACTTTTGGAGTCGGGCGATTGTTGCGTTTGGTGTCTGCACTCGAGAAGGTAAATGTTTGCTGTTCCTCCAGTTTCCAAGTTGATCTCTTGGAAAAATGAGGGCGTCTCATGCGCCGCGCACGGCACCTCCCAGCCGCCCCGGGAGTCCCTGTTTTTCTTGGTGCTTTGCTGGGATCGTTTTGGTGGCCCTAGTGCTCCAGCTACCCAAAACCTCTGGTAGGGGATGGGAGAGGGTGTGAACTTTATAGGCGAACTGGAGCTTGTTGGGGAGATGGCCGACTGGAGCCGAGGGCGGGGAGAGGGGGATTTGGTGGGTCCGTCAAGAGGCAAGGGACTTGGGCGGTCCCGGAGGTGCAGAGTTGGGGTGAAGGCGTGGCTAGAGCTCCTCGGGGTTATGCTGTGCCCGGATCCTAGGGGAGTGGGGCCCTGAAGTGCCGGCGGTGAAGTTTGCTTGGTGGTCGGCATTGAGCCTGGCGGGGCTCTGGGTGGGGGCGGGTGTTTGCCAGGGTCCAAGAAATAGCTTGCATGTTTCTGGACTGAGCCAAGCGGGATGGGAAGCGCAGGCCGGGTGCTCAAGGGGTGCCCAGGTGCCTGGGAATGTTGCTAGAGCCGGTGCTGTGCGTATGGGGAAGCTATGCAGTCTTCCGAGAAGGCGTAATGCCTTGGTGTTTAGGCCCTTCTGGGTAGGCCTGAGAGGAGCTCGAATCGGACGTTCGCGAGTGTGTGCTTTGTACAAGTGTCCAGGCCAGCAGTACTAGATGTGCGGCAAGGAAGCTCGCTGCTTGCTCTCCAAGGGCACTGGGGAGCACGTTTTGCAGGGAACCCTTGAATGAGAGCTAACTCTAGGTCCTGGGATTTAGAGGATTTTAGATGGGCATGCAGTGCCTTTTGTACATAAAGTAACGGGCTCTTTGTTGCTCAAAAATTGTATTATTGGTTTGAGGCTGTTGCTTTAAAAACAAACAAATGTGGAGTAATCTTCCTATTCCCATCCAATACAGACATTATCATTTTTTATCCCCCCAAATGTCTTTTGAGCAATGTTTTTTTTTCCTTTTTTTTCATTAGATTGGGTTCTATTTGAGGTGAGGTCTGGAACAACCTAAAAACTACTGGTAACCAAACCTAATCAGAAATGAGTATTCTAAGAAATGATTGATAAGTAACTGTAATATGGTTTTCCTCTAAAGCTCATAAACGAAAGCTGAAGGCCATCTACTCAGTTTGATACATGTTTCATTCAATGGAATAAGTACTACTATGTGTGTGTGTGTATGCCAAAAATCATGTGTATTGTATAAAATGTACACAATGAAAGGGTAATTATTTTTAATACTTGGGTATATTTCCTTCTGTCTTTATATGCACTTGTGTGTCTATGCCCCAATTATTTTAGGACCCTATTACATATACAGTTCGCATGCAGCATTCTTTCCTTAGCAGAATTCATTCAATAAATATTTGCCTTTTATGTGCCAGGTCCTGTACTGGTTTGGGGGCCACACTGGCGAGCAATAGCAAACCATTCCTACTTTCATGATCTTTGTTTCACTATTTTTTCCGCACTCATGCACACACACGCACACAAACACCCACATACTGGAATATAAGCAGGGACTATGTTTTTTGCCCACTGTTAGATCTAGGCACACAGTATGCCTACTGTGTGCAATCAATCAACATTTGCTGAAATTTATTGGGACTGGCAGACAGTAACCAAACCATAATACTGATATGTTACACCCCCAGACAGGTGCCCTTCTGGAGGGAAGGAGCATGAGTCTCTGACAGCAGTGAACAAGTGACTGGTCAAGGGGAGACTTTTCTGCTCATGAGACAGGCCAAACTCTGCTGCTTTGCGGCTTCTGCCCTTGCTGTCCCTCAGTGTGGGAATATTCTCCTGCTGCCTCTTACATAATTGGCTCCTTATCCTTCAGACTCATTTGCAATCTTATTCCCTGAGGAACTGTCTCTGAGGGAACTATATCTAGAAGACACACACACTCCAGTTCCAATCCTCCCTTACTTGGAATCACTCTTCTGAAACTGTCTTTTCTATCCTCTGTCCACTGGAATGCAGAGATTTTGTCTGTCTTGTCACACTTGCGGTTGCAAATGTCCAATTTTTTGCCTCAGTATCAACATATTTGTATAACTATTCAGTGTCAGAAAATGAAGTATAATGTTTAGCCAGGGCTCAGGGCCCAGGAACAAATCTCTCTTGCTCCAAGGGAAAGGTTCTTCAAAGAGCCATGCTTAGGATGGCCTTTCAGTGGTGCCTGACAAGCTAAGGCAAAAACAGCTGAGGGTTGGAGAAGCTCTGTCCTTTCCCGTTTATGTAGAGCCTGCAGGGCTCATGTTGCTCCAGTCTTCTTGTTACTGATCATCAAAAACTTTGTTTCTATGAGAGAGGGAAGGGAACAGTGGTGGTAAGAAAACTAGAGGAAATTTTTAAAGAAGAATAAAGTTTAGTATAGGCTTAACACTAGAGTTGAAGAACACTGTAAATGTTATTTGGAATAGAGGAAAATACATAAAATGTGGGGTGCAACATGGAAGGTAACAAAACTAGAAATGAAGGGGATGAAAACAAGGTTAAGTTTAAGGTTTAAAGTTAAAATCAGAATAAAATAAAACTTAGACAAAGTAAAAATGAGAAATCACTTTGCTGGGCAGGGAAAACATGTGGATAAAATAAACATTACTCTCTTGAAGCAGCTCAGAAGATGGATTTGCAAGCAGACAGTGTTCTGTGTGGGAGGCTTGCATCTCAGAGTTAGTTGTCAAATTCTAGTAAGTTGAGGGAAGGAACACTTGTATTTCCAGGAGCAATCTCACTCTTCCAGAAGGGGTCTTCTTTTTGGACAAACCCACAATATACTGTTATATGTGTTCTCTAATACCTATTTTAGTTTTTTTCCTTTCTTTCTAATTAAAAAAAAAACTATGATCAACAAGTGCTTACACAGAAGTTTCTTAGTTTCCTTAGTTTGCATATTACAATGTAAAGACACCAGTTGTTTGCCTATCAATTGCTAGGTTACCAGAATACTGGCAGATAGGCAACAAAAAAAATTACATATCCAAATTCTTCTCCAGTGCATAGAGTTTTAAATGATTATTTTCAATATTATATTCATTACAACATCTTTTTTACCATCATTTTTTATTTGACAGCACTGGTACATTGAGTATTGAATTTTTTTGAATAACTGCTATGGAGGACATTCTGTGCTAGGTCTTATGGCCACATGGATGAGTGGAGTCAGCCATGTTAACTAATAAACTCAAAAACATCTGCTAGTGACCTAAGAGATCCATGCAGAAGACTGAGTCCAAGAATGGAGGACTGGTCACTGCCTCCTCAGGGCAAGGAGACAATGCTTCCTAGAGGAGATGTTGAGTGAATTAAGTCCACAAGATGAGAGCTGAGGTGGGGGGAGGGTATGCAGAGCACAGGAAGCAGTGAGAGCAAAGACTGAGGGATGTGATAGGGCTCAGGGCATTCATGGACTCTTGAGCTGTCCACTGTGGCAGCAGTAGAGCAAAGTAGGCAGGAGAAAGGCATAGAACTAGATCGAAGAGTGACTAATTGTAAAAAGGAACAGGGTAGTTAGTAGTGAATCATTATCACCATAAAATTTAAACTACAATGTCATTACCTGTCCTTTTAGGGCAACTTGAGCACTTCTGTTTGACTTAGCACAGTGCAAATCTAAAGTAGTGTTGCTTTAATTTCTCCAGGCTTAGTAGAAGACCTATTCTTGAGGACTAAATTGCAAACAGGGCGTGCTGGTGTAAGCATGTAAGTGTTCCACACAGGAAACAGTGTTTGTAATAGAACTAGGCTGCCTGGGTGGCTCGGCTCCTGGATCAGTTGTCTACTAGGAATGTATTCTTGAGCAAGTTACTTCACCTGCCTATGCTTCAGTTTGCTCATATTGAAGAGGGGGAAAGAGTACCCAACTCATGGCATAATTAAGATTAAGTTACTTAAAAAGCACTTGAAATAATGGTTGGCACAGGTAGTGCTCTATGCTTGCTATTTCTAAAATTATTCATAACATCACTATCATTGTAAGAATCAAGTACTGGAATCTTTCATAGCCAACCATTGCCATACTTTAGGAAAAAATATAACCTACGGTATTTGGAATTCAGCTTAGGTAATATTTAAAAGCCATTTCTAATAATAACAATAATGAGAAATGGGTACATAATAAACTAAGCATAAATGTTTTGACATGAAAGAAATTTGATAAAGGGAAATATCAATAAATAAATTAATAAAAAATGAACACAGGCATAAAAATAACAAAGAAAAATTATGATTTGGAGACATCTCCAAGACAAGCTGGCTGAACAGTAAAGAATTGAATGTTGATCTGAGAGTGTCTAGAACTGATTATCTGTGTTCACTCACCTCTAATGCTAGGTGCAGCAATGAATGAGACGAGGTCCTCAAGGAGGTGACAGTCTCATAGAGAGCATAAACAATAAACAGTTACTATAGTAAAAGTGTTTAAGAAAAAAGTGGGGAAGCATGAGGACACTTAACTCAGTACTTAAGTGAGAGACATCAAGAGCCTCAAGGAAGGAGTCTCATCTAAGATGGAGCTGAAGGGTGAGCAGGTGGGAAGAATGGCAGGGTCTCTGATCAAAGCTGAAGGAAAATGACGCATGCAGGCCTAGCATGCAAACACAATTCAAAAAACTTAAGTAATTTAATGGCCACTACAAGGAACTGAATATGGCTTGAGAATAGTGTGCAAGAGAAAGCAGGATTCAGATAGTGACAGATTGTACTGTGAAAGTCTTTAGTCATGCTAAGGAGCCTTAAACATTATCCTGAGGACATTGGGTATCCATTGAAAAGTATCTGGCTTGGGAGGTCCTTGGTCACTGTGTCATAGCAATATTACTCTGGTAGCATTATGAAAAATGAATTGAATGGATAGTACCAAGGTAGATGAAGAGACCTATCCAGAAACTGGTCACAATCCAGATAAATGACAGTGGCTGTAGAAATAAAGGATAGAACTAGAGGGATGAACAAGCATTCAGTTGTGGAAACAATGTAACTAGTTTGCTGGGTATGTGTGAATGTGAAGAATCAAAAGGGCGAATTCATTATGTTATTTAAGATAGCATGACACTTTCCAAGTGGAGTTGTGTGAAGTGGCAACTGAATATGTAGACCTAGCACCCCAAGTAGAGATCTAGAATGGAGAGGGATTTGGGAGGCAGCTCTCCTCAGGGGTAACAAGGTTGTGGGAGTGTATCTACCCACCCAGGGTGTCCGCAGAATGAAATAACAAGAGTTCCCAGAAAGACCATTAGGAACATCCCATTATCCCATTATCTGATCAGGCAGAGAAGGAAGACTAGCCAGAGGACAGGCTGAAAACCAAGGTGGTGGTGCTGTCCTGGAAACCAAAGAGAGCTTTTCAGACAGAAAGGAGCAAAGACAGAATGATCAATAGCTCCAGATGTTAGAAACAGTGTAACTGAAATTACTGAGGAAGAAAATGTTAGGATTTGTAGAAAAACAAGGAGGCCACTTAATGACTTTTAAAGTAATTTAGTGATTTTTGTAGGCCTAGAAATAAGTCAGAAGTGAGAAATAGCAGAGGTGTAGATGCCAGAGTCTGCATTTTGGGAAGCAAAGAAAGTTTAAAAATAGGTTGTGTAGACAGTGGGAAGAAAGAGCAAGATGGTCAGGTTTCACTGGGCTCCAGTTGAATGAGAGACCATGATTTTCTGAAGGCATCATCTGGGTAGGGCTGTGTGTGTACTCATGTGAGAAAGTGATTTTAATTTTTGCAAGCAGGTAGAAAGTACTTACCCAGGGTTGGCAAATGTAGACAAGGTGAACAGTTCTTTTGGCCAATAGTAGAAAACTATTTCATTTTCCTAAAACTCACCTCGAACATTGGAAAATTTTCTAAATGCAGCCCATCATATTACATAGTGTCATCTATTGTTGAAATATAGTATTTCGGCTCAATAGTAAACATATTATAAACTACCTAGAAAAATAAGTCAGTATGCTGTTTTTCTGCATCTGGAAATAATTTAGTTTGAACATCATTGATGGAAGGAAATTTAGTGTTCTGAGCAAGGTAAGAAATTTGATTATTAAAATGTGTGATATTAGACTCGATTATCACAATATATAAACCAAGTATCAACTGGTAGCCAACCATATTTTAAATTCTGCACATTATTGTAAGCATCTTTAATAATGCATGTTCGTGGGAAGAAATACTTTGAATTAGATGAATAGGTTAAAGCAGCCAATTGACTTTTCCTTTTCCATGCAGAGACTATATATGAGAGTAATATTGGGCTTCCTCTCTTCTTAATCTGCTTTCCATACAAAGCAGATAACGCAGTTACAAAGACTGAATGCATAAAACAAAGAACACTTGTATGATTAAATCACAGACATGTTGTTATGTGGTTTCTTTCTTGGTGGTTCCAGGAAATTTTGAAATGATGTTATGTATTCTGAGTGGAATTATATACCATTTCTAGCCGTGTGTTTTTTTCCTATTTTAAGAATGTCTGTCTCGCTGTACTCAATAAATGTAACGTTATTAATAAAACTCACCTCTGTACTAATCCTCTTTCTTAAAATGCTGTTTGCCTTTTGTATTTGTTTTGTTACAGGCAGTTGTATTCAGATACCAAGGTCAGCGTAGTGGAAATGTTGAAATATTTTGCCAGTAGTTCGATTATGAGATATGATAGAAATGAAATGGTAGACTGTGTATATAGAGAGGATTTTAGAATTTCGAATATGACATGAAATAAGAGTAAAATTGCCCTTGTTTAGAGTTCTCTTTGCTGGTCTCTCAATCCGAAGACCAAGATTCAAGGAGTAAGAGAGGAAAGGTTTCTCAGGGTTTTCAAAACAGACCTTTCTCCTTTCTCCTTCAGTCCTTAGCCTTGTAGGAGAGGCCTCTGCATTCTTTTAGCCCTTTAGGGCTTAATGTGTCTCCAGCACATTATTTTACATATTGTTCTAACACATTTGTTAGGTATTCAAGCCTACAAATAATTTAAGGGAAAGAAAAATTGCTGATGTAGAAATCGTAAGAGGCAGAAAAGTCTACTTAAAAAAACCCCAAAGTAAAAAATTTTATGGCATAGCAATGTAGTAATTTTACTATCAGGAATTGTTGGACACACAGCCCAAACAGCTACCTCAAAGCACTTCGGAGAGAATATATGATCCATTGATCAGTGAAGAGAGATTAAATTACATTTAAAATAATGTCCAAGAAAGCAGTTTTTTCTTCATCCTAATAACTTAAAGGTTTAATAACCTAAAGGTTATTAAAAGTAGTAAATGTTGATATCTAAATATCTATTCACATATAAAATGCTCAGTTCACTGATATGAAACATATGACATGAAGTCTTATATTTTGAAATAGTTTAGTCCATATTTATTTTGATCTATGAAATCTACAACGCTTATTTAATAATCACATCATAACATAGCATTTCTAGAGCACCCACTGGGTTCAAAGAATACAGATGCTTCTCTGTCCTTTACAAAGTTGCCTTCAGAGAGGAGACTGAGCATGAAGTGACAAATCATCATCAATTTGTATTTCAAATTATGGAAGAGTAATCTGACCAAGGACTATATACTATGGAAGGCTTCTTAGGGTAGAAGTGTGAAATGAACTCAGAAAAAAAGTAGGAAAAGATGCATAACTATATATACTTTTTGACACCCCAACCTTGATATTTGTCATTTCAATTTACTGTTAAGTGAATATTTACCTTACTCCCCAACAAAACAAAAGCTAATAGAATGTTATTTAAAGTAATCACGGCATATCCTCAGCTTGTGTAGAAGCATGAAGCAAGCATTTAAAAACTTGCCAAGGACCTTTCCATTTATTCTGCACCACCTAACCACTGTCAGACTACAGTCCCTGGCTGATGAAAAGACAAAACACTTCATTGGCCTCTTCTGATTCTCTTATGCCCAGATGCCTGTGGTGATCCGCCAAGATTTGAATCTATGATGTTCAAGGGTAATCCTGCACCCTTTTATCATCATGGGGACAGAGTCGAATTTAAGTGTCGTTTAGGATACAAGCGTATTGTACCTTTTCTCGCTACCACCGCTGTTTGTCAGCCTGATAACACTTGGACACCCCTCCAGGAGGCTTGTACAAGTAAGTACACAAAACTTTTCTTTTTATTGCTCTGGAGATTTTTACACATGTTAGAGTGAATATTTGACTGCTACAATGGTGATTTTCTCATGGGACTGTGGATGTTAGATAGCAATGTCTTTGAAAATCTCCTGGGAATCTTTTTCTTGGCAATTGCTTATCAGGGTAAATGTGAATCTTAAGTTTGGGCTTTAAATAGTTAAATGAATTTACAAGAGCAATATATGATCTTTTTAATGTATTGTTGGATATGGTTTGCCAATATTTTGTTGAGAGTTTTAGAAAACTGAAAATGGATCTGCCTTTTGACCCATTAATTCCATTGCTAGAATTATATCCTAAGAACCCTGAAACATCAACCCAAAAGAATCTATGCACCCCATAGTTCATAGCAGCACAATTTACAATAGCCAAGTGCTAGAAGCTACCTAGGTGCCCATCAGTAAATGAATGGATCAAAAAACTATGGTACATTTACACAGTGGAATTCTATGCAGCAGAAAGAAAGAAGGAGCTCCTACCCTTTGCAACAGCATGGATGGAACTAGAAAGCATTATGCTAAGCAAAATAAGCCAGGCAGTGAAAGACAAATACCATATGATCTCACCTTTAACAGGAATCTAATCAACAAAACAAACAAACAAGCAAAATATAACCAAAGACACTGAAATTGAGAATAGGCTGACAGTGAACAGAGAGGAGAAGGGAGGGAATTTAGGGGAAGGGGGGAAGGGTTTGAAGGAACTAGTATAAAGGACACATGAACAGTAACAGGGTTGGGGGGTGGAGGTGGGAGGTGGGAAGAGCTCAGGAGGTGGGCTGGGATGGGGGTAAAAGGCAGAAAACTGTACTTGAACAACAATTAAAATAAAAAAAGAGAAAATATATAAAATAAATAAAAATAAAAGAGTAATGTAGAATTTTGACTTTGATTCAAATCTGTTTTAAAATGGATAAAAAACAACAAATTTGAAAATTTCCTTTTAGAAAAATCATGCCCACAGCTAGGAGATCCCACAAATGGTCAAGTGGTCTACGTAAATGGAACTTACCAGTTTGGTTCACAGGCTCACTATGTTTGTAATGACGGGTAAGTTGCTCCTTAGAGAGATAAGGTAAATGTTACTAGTTCTATTTCTGTTTGGTTCTCTTCTAAGCATTCCCATAATTTGGATTTCATCTTGCTTTCTGTGTGACAAGTTGGACTTGTAGCCAGTCAGCTCTTAATGTTTTTATGGAGACTGAAAAGATATGTAATGAATAGAAATTTAAATTGAAGAAAAGGAAAATTTTATAGTTTTATGTGTATCATTAGCATTAAAAATGTAGTAATCATAATGACATTACTTTAACAACTAAGTGTACCCTATTTCACATGGCCAACCCTCAGAGTCGACGGAGGGCTTACAGAACGAGAGGTAGATTTGCCCACCAAGGATATTATTACATTGAGATAATTCTGTAAAGTGTCAGAAGAATATTGACCTGGTTAGTCTGGACCATAAGATTGATCAAGACCTCTTAGTTGGAAAACCTGATTTCTCAGACTGCTACAAAGAATGAAGGTCTGAAAAACTATTACCAAGCACTTAATAGTAGCTTTGTTCTATAGGACTCTTTTAATAGTATATATTTGAAAATCTGTGAAAAATATGCATTTGGAGGGTAAATATAATACACTATAAAAATGCAACTGATTTTTTAATATTGCCTTTGTATACTGCTACTCTGCTGTATTCGTTTATTAGTTCTAGCAGAATTTGTGTGTATATGTGTGAGTGTAATCTCTAGGGTTTTCTACATTTAAGATTTTATTATCTGCAAATAGTGACAATTTTACTTCTTCCTAACCAATTAGGATGCCTTTTATATCTTTTTTTCTTGTCTAATTTCTCTGGCTAGAACTTCTAGTACTTTGTTAAGTAGAAGTGGCAAAAGTGAGCATCCTTGTATTGTTCCTGATCTTAAAAGAAAGCTTTCAGATTTAAACCATTGCATATGATGTCTGTTGTGAGTTTTTCACGCATAGCATTTATTGTCCTAGGGGTACTTACCTCCTATACCTAGATTGTGAGTACTTCTTTGCAAGAGTGTTGAATTTTAATAAGTCCTTTTTCTGCATCCGTTGAGATGATCCTGTTGGGTTTTTTTCCCTTCATTCTGTTCATATGGAAGACTACCTAGATCAATTTTCCTATACTGAGTTACCCTTGCATTTCAGGAATAAGTCTCACTTGTGCATGGTGGATAATCTTTCTGGTTTCTGTTTGCTATGATTTGATGCATGTTTTTGCATCAAAGGTCAGAATGGATACTGGTATGTGGCTTTCTTTTCTTGTAATCTTTTTCTGCCTTTGGTGTCACAGTAATGCTCTTCTCATGGAATAAGTTCTGAGGGCTTCTTTCCTCTACAACACTTTGGAGAAGCCTGAGAACACCTGGTATGAGTTTTTCTTGAAATGTTTGGTAGGATTCACCAGTGAAAGCATCAGGTCTCTCTGGCTTTTCTTTCTTGGAAGATGTCTGATTACTGATTCAGTCTTACAAATTATAAGTCTACTCAGATGTCATATTTTGTGTGTGTGTGTGTGATTCAGTCTTGGTCAGTTTTGTGTTCTGGAATTTTTCTGTTTTATCCAGGTTTTCCAGTTTGTTGGATCAAGTTGTTCATAGTACTTTAAAGTATTTTGTATTTTTGTAGAATCAGTATTAATGCCCCCAGTTTTATTTTTTATTTAGTAATTTGTCTTCTTTTTTTTCTTAGTCCATCTAGCTAAAGTTTCATCAATTTAGTTGATCTTTCTGACCAAATAACTTTTAGTTTGATTTATTTTTCTCTCTTGTTTCTCTTTACAATGTTTTATTTATCTCTGCTCCAAACTTTATTATTTCCTTTCTTTGGCTAACACTGTATTTAACCCTTTTAATTGTTCAAGTTGTAAAGTTAGGTGGTTGATTGCATAGCTCTTGTTCTTTGTTTTAAGTGTTTATAACCATAAATCCCTCCCTTGGAAATACTTTTGCTGCACCCAAAAAGTTTTAGGATATTATGTTTTCATTTTCATTCATTTCAAAGTATTTTCTAATTTCTGTTTGATCTATTGGATGCTTAAAAGTGTAAATGCTTGCAATTTTGTGAATTATCCAGGTTTCCATTTGATATTGGTTTATAACTTTGATAAGAGAAAGATTCTGAGCTGTGTGAAATTAAATTACAGAAGGCTAGAGGGGTAGGAGGAAGAGACAAGGAGTCATCAGTTAACAGAGCCAAGGGCAGAAACGAGAAAAGCTGCTCACTTTCCTAAGTGTATGTTGAACCATTGAATCACCTTGCAGACCTATTTCAGCATAGTGTTTAGAGAAGAGCTATTTCAGGAAATAGTCTAACCTAAAGAGGGGTAGCTGACCACCACTCTCCACTGCATCCTGTGGACACATGCCCATTCCAAATGTTGTCCACAAACAATCCAAAAGCAGCAAACACTTCTTTCTTATGGATTCTCTCCCTATCCCAGAATTAGACCAGCTTTACTTTCTCTTGCCCTCCTTACCTATAGCCATTGTCAATTATTTCAAAACAACTTACTAAAACTTACAGAGTACTCACTATATGTCAGACACTATTTATCTACTATTCAAAACAACCCTGTGAGGTATATACCATTATACCATTTTCATAGATGAGGAAACTGAGAAAGAGAAACATTAAGGGTAGCTCAAATAACAAGTTAGTCCGGCGGCTGGGATGTAAATCCAGGCAGGTAAGCACGAGGGCCAGATTTCTCTACTTGGGCGTTTTACTGGGCTGAGTGGCATGAGAAGTTCAGAGAACTAAATGTTGATGTGCCTCCTGAAGATAGAAAAGAGGCCAGACTATCAGGCAATGACAGACTTATTTAGACACTTTTCTCTAGGCCTATGAATGTTCAAATGCAAAATCTCTTTAAGTTGCCAACTTGCTTAGCAGTTCAATACATTGTTTAAGAAACTTCTCCCTCAAACTACTATAGTGCAGAAAAACAATCACATAAAAATGTTCTTTATAATCATGTGCTTCTTCTTAACTAATAAAGAAAACAGTAATCTTTCTTTTCTCATTTAGTTATTACTTACTTGGAACAAAAATTGTATATTGTGAAATTTCTGGAAATAGTGTGGAATGGAGTGACAGTCCTCCACAGTGTGAAAGTAAGTACATTCTCTCTTTAGAATTTAGAGCCACAGTGCTCAAATTCTGTCCCCTGGGGACTCTTTTATGCTTTTAATTTAACAAAGACCCCACAGAGCTTATCTTCAGGTGGGTAAGTCAATTGATATCCATTATCTTAGAACAAAAACTGATAAATTTTAACAAGAAATATTTATATATTCATGTTTAAGAACTCATAAGCTTGATGCATATTTGACTATGGAACTTTTACATGGAAAATCAAAACTTTAAAAACAAGTGATGGAATAATGGCATTGTTTTACATTTTTCAAATGTCTTCAAGTTCTGGCTTTAGAGGAAGATGCCTGGATTCAGCACATTGCATTAGCAGACAATTTGCAGGCGTTGGAAATTTCACTGTACACTCTTAAGGATGAAAGTGATGAAAGGCAGTGATATCTGAGTCTACCTGTGAACCACTGATTTACACATGGATATATTTTTTAACTGTGAAGCCTTTTTCAATGACCACTGAGTTTTACTTTTAATCACCAGCAAATTTTCTCATTAAACGGTCAACCTCTTTAATGATGAGAGCAAAACTTGGAATGGCCTTGAAGATAATACAGCTATTTCACATAGGTATCTTCTACTGCTATTAAGAAAACTACTTTTATTCTAAAAGTACAGCTCCACATTAGTGTTTTGAATTGGTATAATACATTCTCTCATAGAAACTTTCTTCTTAATGGACATTGGATTCACAACTAGATTGTAGAAATTCATATGTTAATAACTACTGAAGGTAGTTAACAGGATGTTACTAATACTGTCTTCATCTTTAATCTTTTTTTGCCTTCTGTGTCTTTTTTCTATTTTTAAGGAATTTTATGTCAACCTCCCGGAAAAATATCAAATGGGAGATATACAAATAGCTACAAGGACATATTTGAATATAATGAAGTAGTAATTTATAGTTGTAATCCCTCAAATGGACCAGATGAATATTCACTTGTTGGAGAGAGCAGGCTTATTTGTTCTGGGCATAATGAATGGAGCAGTGACCCTCCTCAGTGTAAAGGTAACATTTCCATTTCTTTCTTTCTTCATTTGTAAATAGTATGGAAACACTTTCAAAATACTGTTGCCAAAAAAGTAAACAAAACAGTCATATGAGCTTGCTCCTCCTGTTAAATTAGTTTTTAAGTTAATTTACTATAGGGCAAATAGATTTAAAAAATACTTCTAGTTATAGAGTTCCCCAATGTTCTCATCACCCCAATGTTCTTGGTACTTCACTGTATACATTGTGAATTAGTGTGTATATGCATGAATTAAGACTTTTTTTGCTTGAGAGCATCACAAAACACACACCGGCTTAAAAATAAAGTCTCATAATATGGGACATATAAGAGTTCTGCCCAGAGGAAATGGTAAAATGCAAAAGACTAAACCTCTCACCAACAAGAGTGATAAACTCTGGGTAAAACATACAATCATACCTTGTTTAACTGCACTTTGCTTTTTTGCATTTCATACATGTTGTAATTTTTACAAATGGAAGATGAGACCCCTAGGAGCAAAATTATTATGACTTACTTTATTATGATACTCCCTCTTTATTACTGTGGTCTGGAACAAATCTGCAGTATCTCCAAGGTATACCTGTACATAAAAAGCAATGTTTACTGCATTCAAGTGTGACCAAAAACAGGGAGACAACTAGAGTGTATTTGACTCTTGAAAGGAAGAAATAAATCACTGTATAACAACAAAGTTTCTCTTTTCAAGTACATATAGAACAAACTCTAATAACATATTGTAGTCAATAAGATAATTTTTTAGTTTCCAAAATTTAATTCATTTATTGTATAATAAATATCACAATGGGATGAATGTAGAATAAAAAAACAAACATAGTATCTGTAAAATCCCCAAATATTTGAAAATTATTAATGGCAATAATAACTCATCAATGAATCAAAGAAGAAGTCACAAAAAATTGAAAAGTGTTTTGAATGGAATAAAATTAAACAATATATCAATACATCAAAATTTCTGGGACAAAGCAAAAGCATTGCTTAAGAGGGATATTTATAGCCCTGGCTGGCATAGCTCAGTGGATTGAGCACGGGCTGCGAACCAAAGTGCCGCAGGTTCAATTCCCAGTCAGGGCACATGCCTGGGTTGCAGGCCACAGCCCCCAGCAACCGCACATTAATGTTTCTCTCTCTCTCTCTCTTTCTCCCTCCCTTCCTTCTCTAAAAATAGAAATTAATAAAATCTTTAAAAAAGAGGGATATTTATAGCATAAAATACCTACATTAGAAAAAGAGAAAGATCTCAGATCAATAATATATGCTTAAGATGTATTCTATCTTAAGAATTGAAAAAGAAGCAATTTAAATAAAGAACAAGGAAATGATAAAACTAGAAATCAATGAAATTGAAAAAAGAAAAAGTAGAATCAATAAATACATGGCTTTTGGGGAAGATCAATAAAATAGATAAACCTATAGCCAGTTGGATAAGAATAAAAGAAGATACAAACGACCAATATCAAGAATGAAGAAGAGGACATTACTAAATATTCTGTATACATTTAAAGTATAATAGGGGAATAACAGAATTTTATGCCTATAGCTTTGACAACTTAAACCTCTGACAAAGACACCTACAGGCTCCATGTCCTCACTGGGTAATTCTACCAAACATTTCAGGAGTGAATAATAGCAGCTCTATATAAACTCTTCAAGAAAAATAGAAAGATGGCATTGCCTTGATATCAAAACTAGGAAAATTATAAACAGTATCCATTATTAACATAGAATCAAAACTTCTTAACAAAATATTAACAGATTAAATACTGTCATATAAAAATAACAATATCATAATTAAGTAGTATTTATTCCATGAATGTGATGTTGATTTAAATTTAAAAATTAATCAGTATAATTTGCTATATAAAAAGAGTATAAAAGAAGGAAAAACACATGATCATCTTAATAGGTGTAAAAAAACATTTGAGAGAATTTATCATCTTTCCATGGTAAAACTTAGCAAATTAGGAACTGAAGTGGACCTGTCTGAAACTGCCAAAAATCACCTCCATTACATGAATCTCACAGCTAACATTATACTTAATGTTAATAAAGTAATTTATTTCCCCTTAAAGTTGAAACAATATAGGATGTCTACTCTCACCACTGTATTGAGTATTATATTGAAGGTCATAGCCAGCACAATGAGGCAAGATATGGAAAAAGGCATATGTATTGAAAAGGAAGAAATAAAATAGACCTTATTCATTTATGGAATGATTGTTTAGAAAATATGAAAGACTGAAGCTTTAGACAAGAACTTAATGTGGAGTAGTCAATTCTATGTCTATTTACTGGCAATGATCTATTAGAAATTCAAAGTTTTAAAGTACTATTGACAACAGCTCCAAACTGCACAAACTATTTGTAAATAAACTAACAACATATGTGCAAGATTTGAATGGTAAAACCAACTGAACACTTAAAAGACATTAAACAAGACATTAATTAATAGAGAAAAATTCTCTATTTTTCATAGATTGAAAAGATTGTTCATAGATCGAAAGACAATATAATAAAGATGCCAATTCTCTGTAACTGATCTATAAAATCTCAGTAAAAAATGCCAAGTCAAATTTTATAGTAATGAAAACTAAACTTTATATGGGAAGATACTCAAAACAATTTTGAAAAAAATTAGAAGATTCAATCTTCCTGGTGTCAAGACTTACTATAAAACATAGTACAAGGCATATGCTTAAGGTAGTGTGGTATTGGTGAAAGAATGACCATAGAAAACAGTAGAACTATATAGAGGCCCTGGAACAGACCCTTTAAACTGTGTTGATTTCTGTACTGGCGCACAAAATATGCAGTGGAATAGCTAATAGTACAGGGACAATTGGATAACCATATGCAAAACATTTTTTTAAAAACCCTAAGCCCATGTTAAGAGCATATTTCACCATTTACTGAAAATAGATCTTAGACTTAAATTTAAACCTATAATTATAAAACTTACACTAGAAAACATAGAAAATATTTGTGGCTTGGCCAAAAAATATTAAATATAATCTTAAAAGCCTGATCCTTTAATGAAAAATAATGAACACATTGGACTTCTTAAAAACTGAAAAATTCTTCTCTCAAAAGACATTGTACCAAGAATAAAAATTAAATGATAATAAACACTGGAATAAAATACTGGCAAGCACATTTCTGATAATACACTTGTATCTGTTATGTATGTAGAAACACGATAATGAGAAAACATCCCAATTTTATTAAATAGACAAAAGACTTGACTAGACCTATTTCACCAAAGTAAATATAAGGGTGGCAGAAGTACATCAGAAGTTGCTTAATATGATTAGTAAATACAGAAATGTAATTTAAAACCACAGTGACATACCATTGAACATACCATTGAACTTGAATGGCTGAAATTCAAAGCAAAAACAAACACGTAATAGAACCATACACTGGAAAAGATATGAAGCAATTGGAACTTCCATACATTGCTGGTAAGGATGCAAAGTGGACCCTGGCTGGTGTGGCTCAGTGGATTGAGTGCTGGCCTGAGAACCAAAAGGCCACTGTTTGAATTCCCAGTCAGGGCACATGCCTTGGGTAGTGGGCCAGGTCCCCAATAGGTAACATGTGAGATGCAACCACACATTGATATTTCTTTCCCTCTCTTTCTCCCTCCCTTCCCTTCTCTTTAGAAATAAATAAATAAAATCTTTTTTTAAAAAAGAATACAAAGTGGTATGTCTGTTTTGGAACACAGTTTGGCAATTTCTTATAAAGTTAAGTATACATTTACCATACAGCTCTGCAATCTGAGTAAATTAAAACTTGTGCACATAGAACCCCTGTGTGACAATCTTCTTAGCAGCCTTAGTCATAAGCACATTCTAGAAAATCTATATTATAGGGATGAAAACAGATCAATGGCTGGCTGGTTTCGGGAGGTGGTTGTGGGGTGGGGGGTGGGAGTGCTGAGTACTAAGTGGCATGAGGAATGGTTGGATGTAATGGAACTTTTCAAAGTCTTTTCTGTGGTGGTAATTACACAGTTAGTGTTTCCATTTATGAAATGTCATAAACCTGTACACTCAAAAGAGTTTTACTATATGTTAATTAAATTCAGTACACACCTAACTTAAAATCATTAATGTGACTAATAGCATTTTAGCACAACAGAAAAAGCTCAGTGAACCTAAATTCAGGACAATCAAATCGAACATGATTTTAAAAAATATTTAAAATATTTAGAGAGATAATGTAGCAAAGAGCAGCAAATAATCATACATATTATTGGAATTTCAGAAAGGAGAAATAACAGTATGGACAATTATTTGAATAAATATTAACCCAAAATTATTCACATCTGAACCAAAATAGCAAACCCACAAGTCCAGGAATGTGAGTGACTCTAGCAGGTTAAATAAATTTTAAAATTTTACCAAGAAATCCCCACTAAGTGAAAACACTTGTGATAAAACTACTACAATCAAACGTGAAAGTAAAAGAAGCCCTGAGAAAGGGGAGGAATGCATATTACACTGCCCCTGCCCCCATAGAGTGAGAACTGACTTCTCTTGGATCTGTGGCAGGGCTGTGGAGACTAGAAGACAATAATATCTGCTAAAGTACTAAAAGAAAAACAGAACACATTACCTAGAAATCTCTTTCAAGGAGAATTTTTTCAGACCTGAAAGTGAAATAAAAACATTTTGAGATAAAGGTAAGAGAATTTCTCACTATCCAGGCCTACACTACAAAAATTGCTAAAGGAAATACTTCAGGCTAAATGGATACCTTACCTGATGGAAATTCAGATCTATAGGTAAGGAGGAAAACCACTCTTCTGGTTTAAAAGTCTGTATGTTACTGGCCCTTATCTATTGCTAGGATTTAATCTCATAATCTCTTTTACTCACTGGACAACTCAAGGTTTGGTTTGTTTGCTTGTTTGTTTATTTGCTTCATCTTTTCCAAATTCTGCCAAACACATTACTGGATCCTCAAATCAATGGTCAGCATTTTACTTCCTAATTAGAAGAGTATAATTGAAAAAATGCCAAAGCACAGTGCTATGGAGTCTAAGTTTTGACTTTTAACTTTATCTCAGGCCTATAGGATTATACGTTGGGTTACAATGTAAAATGTGATATTTGATTATTAAGATATAGTTTGGTAAATACAGCCCTAACTTCATTGGCCTTTCTATTTTTTAAATATCCCAGTTCATGTAAATTCTTGCTATCTAAGAACTTTCTTTTTTCGTATCTTTACATGGCTAGCTTCTTATCAATGTTTATAACTGAGCATAAGGATAACGTTCTCACAAGAGTCTTTCCTGCCTTTCTAAAAAAGCAGTGTACTGTAGTCAGTATCAGCAAGACTTTTTTAAATCCCTAAAGAGAATAAAATTTGCTTTTGAAATTTCCCAGAATTTGTATCTGGTAGTCAGATACTTTTAAAAATGTGTCAGTATGGGAAAAACATGAAGGATTGAGCAAAACGGGAAAAGGACTCATGGCCATGGACAACAGTGTGATGGTTGCAGAGGGGAGGAAGGTATAAGGGAAATCAATATTAATGGAAAAAAATACAATTGAAAAAAATATTTTAAGAAAATATCACAAAATAAAACATAAAGGAAACCAATAAACTATAATGACAGTCTGTTCTACGTGGGAAAATATTAGATTTCTCTATACCTGTTTACTTGGAATTAGATATTTTTAAATTAAAATCCTGCCTTGTCTCTTTATTCCCAGTGGAAATTACTAACTTTGCACTAGTTTTTCTGTCCTATGTTAGAGCAGCTTTCCATTAATTATGGAATTTCTCTGCCTTTTAGTGGTCAAATGTCAATATCCAGTACTCAAGAATGGAAGACTGGTGGCAGGATTTAGAAAAAAATATTACTACAAAGCACAGGTTACATTGGAATGCCTGGAGGGATTTTACCTTGAAGGCAGCAGCTTACTTACCTGTGGAGCTAACAGTAATTGGGAGCCTAAGATACCAAAATGTATTCAAGGTACAAATACCTTTTCTTTTCTTTTTTTATTAATTTTTTTGACATTTACATTTTATTTCTTGACATCAACAAAACAGAATAATTGAAAAGAGGCAGTTTTTGTAATTAACTATGTCTTAGATTCACTTCCATGACAGATGTATGACATAAAATGTATATGTTATTTATATTTGTTAGCACATTATGTACATCACACTGGTGCCTAAATTTCTGTTGTTTGGCATTTTTATGTGTAAATTGTGTAGCATATATTTTTCCAATAAGTTGAAGCATGAGAAAGTTTACTTACATAAGTCAAGAATGAAAGGCATCTTATTGTATACTGAAAATAATAACCATTGGTTGAGCCAGCCTACATTATTTTGTTTTCTAAATGTTTACTCCTCCCAGGAAAAAAACTGTGATTTCCTATGTCTCAGAATTAGTAACTTTCTGCTTTATTTTTCAAAGTTGTTTAAATACCTGTTGATTTTTTTAAAATCCTTTGAATGGTGGTTTACAGTCATTCATAATTTTAGTAATAAAAAGAAAAATAACATATTTACAGCTATTCTAGTTGTTATACTAATGATTCTAAATTGATTTTTCATAGTCCACAAATATAAACAGGTGTGTAAACTTGGGCAAGTTACATGAACTTTAAATGTGTTTCCTTGTATGTAAAATGATTTAATGCCTTCCTCACTGGGTGATAGTAGAGTTGAAATGGGCTGCACTTAGAGCACTTAGCACAATGTCTGGACTATAGGAAGCTCTTAAAAGAAGCTCATTTATGATTTACAGCATCACTCTAATTTACGTGAAGAGGAAGGTCCATAACTTCCATGTTGTCCGCTTCCATTGACTTTGCTCTTTTATTCACTTTAAAAGTGATCTGTTGACACCTTTATAAGGTATCTTTGTATGACCAGTTTAGTTCTTTTTATATAGTAGCATTTAAACTGGGAAATGTTTGCCCAAAACAAGATCCATATTTCTACCACCTTTCCACACTTCATACAATAGTGTTTTTATCTGTACTGGGAATGTTTATTTGGCAATGGAAGCTAAACATTATAGCAACTGAAAGGCAGGAAAAGTCTTCATTTAAGTGAAAAGGAGTACTGATCAACTGCTCTCCTAGACACTTCAGAGATCCGAGAGTTCTGATCAAGATGGCAGAATAGGTAAGCACTGAGCTTGCCTCTTCCCACAGCCACATCAAATTATAGCTCAGTTATGTAACAGTCAACCTGGAGAACCACCTGAAGACTAGCTGAACTAGTGGAACTCATGTAACTAAGGATATAAAAAAAGAGGCCACATCAAGACTGGTATGAAGGACAGAGGTGTGAAGTGGGCTGGTCCCAACCCATGTGTGGCAGTTGAGAATCAGGAGGGACATTGTGACTGCGGAGGTCCCCACTGAGGATCGAGAGGTCCTAGCTCTACACCAGGCTCCCTGGACCAGCATTCCAGTGCTGGGAAGAGAATTTCACAGCAGCTGGCTGTGAAATTCAGTGGCTGTTCAGTCCAGTCTTATTGAGATGGAGAGCTGCTAAAAACCCAGATGTTCTCCTAGAAGGCCTGCATACAGGCTCAGTCCCTCGCAAGCACTAACCCTAAGCACCAGAAAAGGAACAGTGGCTCAAAAAGCACCAGAGACATGTGGGGAGAAACTGAAATGTGTGGCTTCAGGGCAAGGGCTGTCATTGTCTCTACAGCCTTCAGGGAGAGACTGGCACCAAATCTGAATCTGTATTAACCCAGTAAATACCACTCACAAAATCCCGTTGACTCCCTGAGACTCAGCTCTAGCCCATGTACACACTGCCTTTGGCTCTTTCAGTGGCTAATGGGCAGATGTGACCTGCACTGCACACTTTCTTAAAATTTTCCAAAGTCTACAGGCCTCAAGAAGGCAGTGGCTGACCTTGGTGTGCTCTATGCCTTTTGCAGAGTGGCTCCACACTCATTGTGGGTGGCTGCCAGCCTCAAGTCACATTGTGTCTTCTCCTACAAGCCTCCTGGCCTAGCACAGGCAGTAGCCAACCCGGGATTACTTTGTAGCTCATACAAGATGGCCCTGGTCCCAGCACAGGCAGCGGTTGAACTTAGCCTGTACTGGAGCCCCGCTCAAGAAGCCCCAGAACCAACACACCTGATGGCCAACCTCATATCACAACAGAGCACCACTCAATTAGCTCTGCAAAAGGCAAACCCAAAGGGTGGTCTCAAAAGGCACCAGAGCCCCACTGGGGTGAATCATATTCCATAGGGTCAGTTCCCACTGTGGTTGTTGTCAGTCCTCACAGCCAGTCAGCCTGAGGGACTACCCCACCTATTGACTAGCAAACAGCAATCAAGGTTCAACTACAGCAGGGGGGCACACACAATTCACACGAGGGACACTCTTGGAGCATCTGGTTCAGGTAACAGGGAGACCATGCCACTGGACCCCAAAGAAAACCTATTACATAAGGCCACCTGCCAAGACTGGGAAACAGCAGATCTGTCAAATACATAGAAAAAAACACAGAAGGAGTCAAAATGAGAAGACAAAGAAATATATCCCAAATTAAATAATAGGAGCAAACTCCAGAAAAAGAACGAAACAAAATGGAAATAGCAATACACGAGATGCAGAGTTCAAACCACTGGTTATAAGGATGCTCAATGAACTTAGGGGAAGAATAGATCAACAGAGTGAGAACTTCAACAAAGAGAGGGTTAACATAAAAAAATAGAAACCATAAAACTAACCAGTTAGAAATGAAGACTTCAATAACTGAAATGAAGAATACTCTAAAAGAAATCAACAGCAGATTAGATGAAGCTGAGGATCAAATCAATAATTTGAAAGATGAGATAGTGGAAAACACCCAATCAGAATAGCAAAAAAAAAAAATATATTAAAAAATGAAGATAGTTTAAAGGGCTTGTGTGACAACATCAAAGTTACCAATGGACACGTCATAGGAATACCAGAAGGAGAAGAGAGAGAGAGCAAAGGATTGAAAGCCTATTTGTGAAATGACTAAAATTTACCTAACCTGTTGAAGGAAATAGTCACAATAAGTCCAGAAAGTATAGATAGTCTCATACAAAACAAACTCAAATAGGCCACACCAAGACACATCATAATTAAAATGCCAAAAGTTAAAGACAAAGAGAGAATCTCTAAAGCAGCAAGAGAAAAGCAGTTAGTCACATACAAGGGAAACTATCATCAAAATATCAACTGATTTTTCAATAGAAATTTTGTAGACCAGAAGGGATTGGTATGAAATATCCAAAGTGATGAAAAGCAAGGACTTATAAGCAAGATTACTCTACCCAACAAGGCTATTATTTAGAATCAAAGTAGAGATAAAGAGCTTCCCAGACAAGAAAAAGCTAAAGGAATTCACCACTATACAACCAATATTATAAGAAATGTTAAAGGGACTCTTTAAGAAAAAGAACATAGATATGAAAAAGAACATAAAAATGAATAATAAAATGACAGTAACTACATATATATATATATATCAATAATCACTTTAAATATAAATGGATTAAATGCTTTATTCAAAAGACACAAGGTAGCTAAATGGATTTTAAAAAACAAGAACCATTCATATGCTGTCTACAAGAGACCCATTTTGGATCAAAAGACACACACAGACAAAGTGATGGAAAAGATACTTCATGCAAATAGAAATGAAAATAATCAGGGATAGCAATACTTATATCAGAAAAAATATATTCTAAAACAAAGTCTATTACAAGAGACAAAGAAGGACATTACATAATCAAAGGATTAAAGCCAACATGAGGATCTAACTCTTGTAAACACTTATGCACCCAATGTACAAACAATTAAATTCATAAATTAAATATTGATGGACATAAAAGGAGAGATCAACAGTAATAGAGTAATTGTAGGAAACTTTTAACACTCTACTGACATCAGTGGATAGATAACAAAGATAGAAAACCTAAAGAAAACAGCAGCCCTAACTGACATACTGAGACAGATGGATTTAAATATTTTTAGAGTACCTTACTCCAAAACAGAAGAATAAACATTTTTCAAGTGCACACTGAACATTATCCAAATTATACCACATGCTAGGCCATACATAAATTTAGCCTCCATAAATTTAAGAAGGTTGACATTATCTTCTCTGATCATAATATATGCAACTAGAAATCAATTACAAGAAGAAAACAACATATGGAGGCTAAATAAAATGCTGTACATAATGGATGGATTAACAATGAGAGCAGGACATAAATCAAAAGTTACCTTGAGTAAAGTGAAAATAAAAAGAAAATGACCCAAAATGTATGGCACACAGCCAAAGCATTTTTAAGAGAGAACTTTATAGTAATACATGTCTACCTCAAAAACCAAGAAAAATCTCAAACAACTTAACTTCATACTTAAAGGAACCAGAAAAAGAAGAACAAACAAAGCCCAAAGTGAATAGAAGGAAGAGAATAATAAAGAGCTGAGTGGAAATAAATTAAAAAGAGGCTAAATCAAAATAAGTAGAAAAAATCTATGAAATCAAAGGATGATTCTTTGAAAAAATAAAGATGATTGACATACCTTTAGCCAGACATATAAAAAAAGAGCCCAAATAAATAAAATCAAAAGTGAAAAAGGAGACATGACAGCCAACACCACAGAAATACATAGGATTTATAAGAAAATACTATGAATGATTATATGCCAAGAAATGAGAAAATATGGAAGAAGTGGCCTAGAAACATAACCTTCTAAGACTGAGTCAAGAAGAAATAGGAAATCTGAATAAACCAGTAACCACTAACAAAATCAAATCAGTAATCAAAATATTCCCAACAAACAAAAGTCTTGGACCAGATGGCTTCACAGGTGAATTTTAGCAAACATTCAAAGAAGAATTAATACCAATTCTTCTCAAACTATTCCAAAAAATTTAGGAGGAAGGAAGGCTTCTGAGCTCATTTTATAAGTCAGCATTATCCTGGTCTCAAAACCAGACAAAGCATTACAAAGAAAAATTATAGGCCAATATCCCTGATATATGCAAAAAAGTTTTCAACAAAATACTAGCTAACTGAATTTAGCAATATATTAAAAACATCATATACCATGATCAAGTGTGATTTATTCCTGGGATACAAGGTTGGTTCAATATTTGCAAATCAATTAACATGATATATTACATAAACCAAATGAAGGATAAAAATCATTAATCTTATCAAAATATGAGGAAAAAGCATTGAAAAAACCTAGCATTCATTTATAATAAAAATTAGCGAAGTGGGAATAGAGGGAATAGTATAGGCTACATATGCCAAACCTACAGCTAACATCATACTCAGTGATGAAAAGCTAAACTTGTTTTCTTTAAGATCATGAACAAGACAAGAATGTCCACTTTTATAGCACTTGTTCAACATAGTATTAGAGGTCCTAGCCAGAGCAATCAGACCAAAAAAAAAAAAAAAAGAAAAAAGAAAGAAAGACATAAAAGGCATTCAAATGGAGAGGAAGAAGAAATGATACTAAACTACATATAGAAAGCCCCAAAGATTCTACCAAAAGAATAGAATGGATAAATGAATTCAGTAATATAGCAGGATACAAAATTAGTTTTCAGACATCAGCTGCATTTTTATACATCAATAGCTAACTATCAGAAAGAGAAATTAAGAAAACAATTTCTGCCCTAGCCAGTGTGGTTTTGTTAGTTGGAGCATCTTTCATCACATAAGCTGACAGGTCGCAGGTTTGACTCCCAGTCAGGGCACATACCTGGGTTGCAAGTTTGGTCCATAGTGGGGACATGTGTGAGAGACAGTTGATTGATGTTTCTCCCTCACAACTATGTTTCTCTCCCTCTCTCCCTCCTTTCCCTCTCTCTAAAATCAATAAGCATGTCTTCAGGTGAGAAAAAAAAATGTTTTTAAAGAAAGAAAACAATCCCATTTACAATACCACTAAAAATCTAAAATACCTAGGAATAAGTTTAACCAAGGATGTAAAAGACTCTACTCTAGTGAAATAAGACAGTCACAGAGGAACAAATACTGCATGATCCCACTTATATGAATTATCTAAAATAGTGAAACTCATAGAAGCAGAGAATAAAATGATGGTTTCCAGGGATTGAGAGGAAGGGGAAACAGACAATTGTTAAAAAAAAAATTGTAAGACACTGAAGAAAGAAATTGAAGAAGATACAAATAAATGAAACATATACTGTGTTCATGGACAGAAAGAATTAATATCATTAAAATAGGCATACTACCAAAAGCAATCCCTATCAAAATACCAATGGCATTTTTTAAAGAATGAATAATTCTAAAATTTATATGGAACCACAAAATACCCTGAAGAGCCAAAGAACACTTAAGAAGGAACAAGGTTGGAGGTCTTGTGCTACCAGATATCAAAATATACTATAAGTCTATAGTAACAAATGGCATGACACTGGCATAAAAAGCAGACATATAAATCAATGGAACAAAATAGAGAGCCCAGAAATAAACTTACACCACCAAAAAACTACTTGACCTAACAAGTGAATTTAGAAAAATAACAAGATACAAAGTGTATATTCAGAATTGAAGGCATTTTTTATACACCAACAACAAAATATCAGAAACAGAAATCAGGGGGGAAATCCCATTTTCTAAAGCAACAAGAGAAATAAAGTACCTAGAAATAAACCTAACCAAGGAAGTAAAAACCTGTACTCAGAAAACTACACAACACTAAAGAAAGAACTTAAGGAAGACATAAATAAATGGAAGCATATACCATTTATGCATAATCCATGTTCATGGATTGGAAAATTTAACATCATCAAAGTGTCCATACTACACAAAGCAATTTGTAGATTCAATGCAATCCCTCTTAAAATACCAATGACATATTTCACAGATATAGAACAAACATTTCAAAAATTTATGTGGAACCATAAACAACCTTGAATAACCACAACAATTTTGAGAATGATGAACGAAGTAGGAGGGATCACAATACCTGATATAACACTATACTACAAGGCCACAGCAATCAAAACAGTCCGGTACTGGCATAAGAATAGACACATAGATCAGTGGAACAGAATAGAGAGCCCAGGCATAAACCCATGTCTCTATGGTCAATTACTATTGTACAAAGGAGGTAGAAACATAAAATGGAGTAAATATAGCCTCTTCAACAAATGATTTTGAAAGATCTGGACAGCTACATGCAAAAAATGAAACTTGACCAACTTACCCCATTCACAAAAATAAATGCATGATGGATAGAAGACTTAAATATAAGCTGTGACACCATAGAAGTTTTAGAGGAAAACATAGGCAAGAAAATTTCAGATATTCTATGCAGCAATGTTTTCACCAATATGTTCCATAGAGCAAGGGACATGAAGGAAAGAATAAACAAATGGGACTTCACCATAGTAAAAAGCTTCTGCACAGCTAAAGAAAACATCAGTAAAATGAAAAGGGAACCAACTGTACTGGAAAACATATTTGCCAATGATACCTCAGACAAGGCTGTGATCTCCAAAATATATAAAGAACTCACATGACTCTACACCAGGAAGACAAACCACCCAATTGAAAAATAGGCAAAGGACCTGAACAGACACTTCTCCAAGGAGGACATACACAGGGCCCAGAGACAGATGAACAGATGCTCAGCATCACTAGCTATCAGAGAGATGCAAATTAAAACCACAGTGAGATACCACTTCACACTAGTCATAATGGGCATCACAAACAAATCGACAAACAACAAGTGCTGGTAGGACGTGGAGAATAAGGAACCCACTAGTACACTATTGGTGGGAATGCAGACTGGTGCAGCCACTGTGGAAAACAGTATGGAATTTCCTCAGAAAACAAAAAATGGAACTGCCTTTTGGCCTGGCATTTCCACTACTGGAATTATATCCTAAGAACCCTGAAACACCAATTCAAAATAACTTATGCACCCCAATGTTCATAGCAGCTCAATTTCCAATAGCCAATTAGTGGAAGCAACCTAAGTGCGCATCAGTAAATGAGTGGATAAAAAATATATGCTATATTTACACGATGGAATACTATGAAGCAGAAAGAAAGAAGGAGTTCCTACCCTTTGCAATAGCATGGGTGGAACTGGAGAGGACTATGCTAAGTTGAAATCAGCTAGGTGATGAAAGACAAATACCATATGATCTCACCTACAAGAGGAACCTAATCAAGAAAACAAGCAAGCAAGCAAAATATAAACACAGACACAGAAATAAAGAAAATCTGACAGTAACCAGAGGTGAGGTGGAGGGGTATAATGGGAGAAAATAGCCAAGGGTTGTCAAGGAACACATAGAAAAGATACATGGACAAACCAAAGAGGGTAGGATTGAGTGTGGGAGGTGGACGTGCATGGGGTGAGGGAGAGTGGCAGGTGGAAAATGTGGACAACTGTAGTTGAACAACAATAAAAAAAGGTTCAGGAAGCAATACTTACATCAGACTATACAGACTTTAAAACAAAGGCTATAAGGAGAGACAAAGAAAGACATTTCATATATAAGATCCAAGATATGGAAGCAACTTAAGTGTTAGACAACTGGATAAAGAAGATATGGTACATATATACAATGGAATATTATTTGGCCATAAAGATAGTGAAATCTTATGATTTTCAACAACATGAAAAGATAAAGACCATACGATTTTACTTATACATAGAATCTAAAAAGCTAAAACAATCAAGACAGAAAGAAACTTATAGATACAGAAAACAAACTGAAGGTTGCCAGATGGGAAGGAGGTTAGGGAGCTGGGTGAAAGAAGGTTAAGGAATTAAGAAGTACAAAGGCATAGTTACAAAATACTCACAAGTATGTAAAATAAAACCCATGTAATATAGTCAAGAATATTGTAATAAGTATGTATGGTGCCAGGTGAATACTAGATTTTTGGAGGAAAAGGGCCACTTCATGAGTTATTTAAGTGCCTAGTCACTATACTGTACACCCGATACTAATATAATAAATCCTTGAGTGTCAACTGTAATTGAAAGAATCCCTAAAACAGGTAAATATCAAAACTTGCATTTGAACTTGCCCAGAATTTGCATCTGATAGTCAGATCTTTCTCAAAACTTACTGTGGGAAAAGAAATGTGAGAAACCAATAAACTATAATGACAAGTTTTTTTTTTCCAGCTGGAAAAAGTTGTTACATTTCTCTAAATCTGTTTACTTAAATTAAAATGTACAAATCAAGTCTTTCATCAAAAAAAAAATCTTGCCTTCTATTCCTGTCTTTTTGTTCCCAGTGGAAATTACTACCCTGCACTAGTTTTTCTCTCCTAGGCTAAAGCAGCGTTTCATTAATTTTGAAATTTCTTTACTTTTCATTGGTCAAATATGAATATCCAGTATTCACGAATGAAGGACTGGTGTCAGGATTTGGAGGAAAATATTACTATTACAAAGCGAAGGTTGTAGTTGAATACCTGGAGGATTTTTACCTTCAAGGTAGCAGCACAGTTTTCTGTGGATCTAACAGTTTATGGAACTGTTAGATGAAACTGTTAGATGGAGCCTAAGATGCGAAAATATATTAAAGGTACAAAGGTGTCTTCTTCCTTCTTGTTTTTTTAAAGATTTTATTTCTTTGACATTAAAAATCAGTGACACAGAATAATTGAAAAGAAGCCATTTTAGTAACTAACTCTATCTTGTATTCATTTCCATGACAGGTAGTACATACATTTTACAAAGAATTCTGCTGTTGTTATTTGTATGTTTCCATAGGATCTTAGCATGTTCTGTACATCACACATTTTTAACTGCAGATGAACTTTGAAATCATTTAGTAAGCCTACCTATATTTTTAATTTGAAGTAGAATCACATTAAACTCATAGGCTAATTTTAACAATACACTAATGACAAACTTGTTTGCAATTCCAAGAGTGTTATAGAAATTATTACTGGTCAGAAAGAAAATGACAATGATATTGAATGTAAATTCATAATATTTTATACTTTTTAATGATAAACATTAAGATAATTTATAAAAGAAAAAAATGAAATTGTAAGAGGTTTTTACAAAGGCTTTATTGTCTTTATGTTTTTTTTACTTATTTCCATTTTTCTTTTAGGACATTCCACTACCAGTAATAAATCACCATCTAAAGACATTGAGGATTTCGGTATTACTTTGGTTATTAATGACTATACATTATGAGACCTTAGAATTCTACATGAAAATATGATAACTAAATTATGTCTAGTTAAAGAAGAAGCAATCTGACACAAATGAATGATAATTGATATTGGTAATTTAATAATGCAGATACCATGACAAATATAAGCACTAGTATGCATAGATACATATAGATAATACAGTCTTTAGAAGATGCCTTAAGTAAGGATTCCTAATAGGGTGAGGTAATTTTCTCAATTGCTGTGTAGCTTAAAATTTATACAAGATAACATGCTTTTGTGATGGCAGTTTATAGATTAATTTTCTTTCTGTTGATATCTTATATATGGAAGCCTTAAAGTATTTTAAGTAGGGTTAGTTGCAGGCTCACAAGTCCATGCAATATATGTTAAAGGAAATTATACAGTTTTACAGAAATAAAATATAAATATTTCTAGATGAGTAAAAGAAAGAAAAATATTTATTGCTGTTTTACATTAGATTTGCTTAGTAAGGTAATCTTTTAATAAAATGTACTTCAGGTTTGTCATGTTTTTTCCTCTGAACAACACTGTGATCAGACTGTCATCTGCCAGTAAATCCAGTGCCATCCTAAAACATTAAACACTTGATAATTTTTATAAAAGGAAAAGAGCAGAAGAAAACATAGTATCATATGCTTTGACTTAGAGAAATTTAATAAAAGTTGTGGCAACTTAGAAGCAGAGATACTACTGACCAACATTTGTAAGGATTAAAATTCTATAGTGTTATTTCTCTCTGGATAGCCAAAAATGCAAGCTTAAGTTTCTAAGCATAATTTCTTCCATGTGCCCTGCTGTTTCATTTACATTCTTAGAATCTCCTTAATAAGTATGACTATGTTTTATAGTTCTTTTGGAGGAAGATATAAGGAGGGGTTGATGATAAGGTCAAATATCATTTGTAAAGACTGCAGATTGCACCTGTGTGATAGGTTAAAGAATTTCATCACAACTTATTTCACAGATCCACTTTTGTTGGAAAAAAAATAAACTCCTAATAAAATAATAAGAAATTGTAGATTAAATGCTAAACTAAACCAAGTATAATAAGATAATATGTTTTTAAAATGATTTTTCTCTAGTGAATTCTGATTGTTCTAGTAGTAAACTTTACTCAGTAACCTGGTGTGGTAGCTACACCAGGTAGCTACAAGGGTTCTGTGACCAAAATGAGCTTCATGCACTACCAGTGACACTAAACTAGATTGGTAAACTTTTTCTCTGCTGTAGTCTATAGATTATCTGATGAACTAAAATGTATTTGCTATCTGGAGACTCACATGTGCTCAATTATCTTCAAACAAGTTTTAATTTTTTTTTCTCAGATAGAGGAACCATTTAGTGATTATTCTTACAGTAAGTGTCCCAAACTTGGATTGCACTTAAATCAAAATATTATTGTGAAGAAGTGCATCAATTAAAATTTTTTTATTTATTGATTTTTAGAGAAAGAGAGGGAGGAAGAGATGTATGTGCTCTGACCAGGGATCCAACTCACAATCTTGGTGTATTGGGACAATGTTCTAACCAACTGAGCTACCCAGCCAGGACAAAATGCATTCATTACTTTTTAATGATGTACAAACTTTTCAGTTTCTATAGTTTTTATATCTAGAAATTAAATAAACCAGTCTAGAAAAACCTCACCTTTTCTAGATATACTACCTTATGTTGGTAATTGTATATTCTTTTGTATTCCATATTTTCATTTAGTAATGAGCCTCGAATAATACATATTTTTAATATGATTAGTCATAATATGATTATGATTTGGGGTGAGTTTTCATCCCAAATATACTTTGGATGTTTTTCTAAATTTAAAATGAACTCCTGTCTGACTTACTATGGACTATTTAGGTGATTCCAGAGATTTGGACTTAGTAAAAAGTCCAGATAGAATATAAATGTATATGTGTTTAAATAAAATAATATTTCTTCCAACTAAAATGTAACCAACATTAATTTCTTCTGCTAGATTTTGAAACCTGGTATTAGTTTTTAGAGTTAAATATCATTTGTTTCCTGATTTCTTGTAGTTCCTGGTCTTGTGGAAATTGGCACCAGCATGTACAAATATCCTAACATCAGGAAGACAGAGTAAATTAAACTTGTTTCTTGAGTACATTGGTGCTTGTCACTTGTGGTATACTTTTGTGCAGCCTTAGTTTTCATTCTGTGTTGCATGTTGCCTTGTTTAAAAATGTGCCTATGTGAGTGTGCTGTCAGAATTGTACTTCTTGCTAAAAATATTTTAACTACTTTTAATATTATAATAAGTAATCAGCGTAGAGTTACTTTAGCTATTATGACTGTAAGAAAATTTCTGTAGTGTTTGAGGTTTAAGTTCTGCAGAAAATTATGGATCATTAAAGAACCTATAACCTAGAATGATTTAACTGCTAAATGTATCATTCAGAATTGTAGGAAAGATGAAGTGTTTCCTGGACAAGCAAAAACTAAAGAAGGTCATCACCATTAAAGGAGCTTTACAGGAAATGTTAAAGGGTTTTCTTTCAGAAAAAAAGGAAAGACCATCACAGAAATTTTAAAATAAAACAAAGAAAAAAATCATAAGCAATGACAAATATTTAACAAAAGCAGTAAATCAGACATTTACAAAGCTCAAAAGTTCAAAAGACAAAAGTTCCAAACTCAACTTCAGAAAGTAGGAGATACACAAAACAAAAAGATCTAAAATATGTTATCAAAATCATAAAGCATAGATATGGGAATAAAAATGTAGTCTTTTTTAGAATATATTGAAATATAAATGCCTATCATTTTTAAATGGATTGCTATAGATCAGTGATTTTCAACTGGTGTGTCACAAGAACTTCGGTAAAACATGCAACACCTGACTATTTAGTCAGGGTCACTGACCTCTTTTCCCTTAGATGGTGAAATAAAAAAATGATGACACCCAACACAGTAAGAGCTGTCCGGTGTGAATGAATCAAATTTACACCTCTTTTTTGTTAGATCAGCAAAAAATATATTTTTAGGTGTGCTGCTAAATTTAGCAATTAGTTTATGTGTGCTGTGAGATGAAAAAGATTGAAAATCACTGCTATAGATATGGAATGATATACATTAAACTCATGGTAATGACAAACCAAAAACCTATAAAAGATACACAAAGAAGAAAGAGAAAATAACCCAAAGAAAACCAGCATTAGGTCAGGGACCAAAAGAAGAACAGAAGAAAACTACAAAAACAACCAAAAACAATGAACAAAATAATAAGTACACACTTATTGATAACTCTAAATGTAAATGGATTAAATGCTTCAACACAGAGTTATAGTGTGGCTGAGTTAAAAAACATGACCCATCCACATGCTGCTTGCAAAACACTGCACATGAAAGACTCATACAGATTGAAAGTGAAGGGATGGGAAAAGATATCACATGCAAATAGCAACAAAAAAAAGCCAGCATAACAATACTCATATCAGACAAAATACATTTTAAAACAAAGAATGTAAAAAGAGACAAAGAAGGATATTACATAAATATAAAATGATGATGAGGACATAACAATTATAAATATCCATGCATCCAATATATGTTGCTAAATACATAAAGGAAATATTAATGGACATAAAGGGAGAAACTCATAGTAATACTGTAAAAGTGTTGGGTATCCCACTCACATGAATGGATATATCATACAGCAGAAAATTAGTAAGAAAATTCTCTTAAATGTCACATTAGAACATACTGACTTAATAGACATTTGTAGAATATTTCATCCAAAAACTAGAATACAAAGTTTTTAAAGTACATATGAAACATTCCCTATGGTATATCACATATTAGGACAGAAAACAAGCCTCAGTAAATTCAACAAGATTGAATTCATATCCAGCACAGTTTTTGACCAGTGTCATAAAACTAGAAATTGATCAACCACAGAAAGAAAACTCAAACAAAACCCCCACAAATATGTGAAGACTAAATAATATGCTACTAAACATCAAATGGATCAAAGAAGAAATCAAACAGAAGATAAAAAATACCTTGAGAAAAATAAAACTGAAACACAATCTTTTGAAATATATGAGATGGAGCAAAAGTGGTTCTAAGAAGGAAAGCTTATAGCCATAAAGGCCTACATCAAGAACCAAGAAAAATTTCCTGGCTGGCATAGCTCAGTGGATTGAGCGTGGGCTGTGAACCAAAGCATCAAAGGTTCGATTCCCAGTCAGGGCACATGCCTGGGTTGCAGGCCACGGCCCCCAGCAACCGCACATTGATGTTTCTCTCTCTCTTTCTCCCTCTCTTCCCTCTCTAAAAATAAATAAATAAAATCTTTAAAAAATATTAAAAAGAACCAAGAAAATTTAGAAATAAACAATCGAACTTTACAACCAAAGAAACTGAAAAAAGAACAAACAAAACCCAAAGTAAACAAAAGGGAAGAAATTATAAAAATCAAAGTGGAATAAATGAAATAGAAATCTTTTTATAAGACAATAGAAAAAATCAATGTAACTAAGAGCCGGTTCTATGAAAAGATAAAGATAAAGAAAACTGATAAATCTTTAGCCAAACACATCAAGGAAAAAGAAAGGGCCCAAATAAAAATAATAGTAAATGATAGGGAAGTTACAATGAACACCACAGAAATACAAAGAATCATTAAAGAATTTTACACAAAATTATTTGCAAACAAACTCCATGATATAGAAGAAATAGAAAAATTGCTAGATGCATATGACTTGCAAAGACTGAACTAGAAAAAAATCTAAACAGACCAATTATTGGTAATGAAATTGAAGCAGTGGTCAAAAGTTCTCTCAACAATTATAGTCCAGGATGAGACCAATTCACGGGTGAAATTCTTCCAAACATTTAATAAAGAATTAATACCCATCATTCTTAAACTGTTTCAGAAAATATCAAAAAGGAAGAAATGCTTCCAAACTCATTCTACAAAATCAGTGTTACCCTAATACCAAACCCAAACTAAGACATGCAACTGATGAACATAGGTGCTAAAGCCCTCAACAAAATATTAGCAAACCAAATACAACAGTGCATCAAAAAGATCATACACCATGATCAGGAGGGATTCCTTCCACAAATACAAGATTGGTACAACATTTTCAAATCAATAAATATGATTCACCACATAAACAAAATGAAGGATAAAAGCCACACACTCATATCAATAGATGCAGAAAAAGCATTTGATAAAATCCAGCAACCATTTATGATAAAACTCTTAGCAAAATGGGAATTGAGAGAACTTCCCTAAACATGATTAAGGTTGTATATGACAAACCAAAGCCAGCATCATACTCAATGAGGTAAAGTGACAAGCATTCCCCCCGAGATTAAGAACAAGATAGGGATGTCTGCTTTCACTTCTCTTGTTCAACATAGTAGTAGAAGTCCTAACCATAGCAATCACACAAGAAGAAGAAATAAAAGGCATTCAAATTGGAAAAAAAGAAGTAAAACTATGTTTATTTGCAGATGGATGATATTCTACATAGAAAACCCTAAAGAGTCCACCAAGAAACTACTAGAACTGATAAATAAACTACTCAGCAAAATAGGATATAAAGTTAATATCCAGAAATCCATTGCATTTTTATTTTATTTTTAGTTCAAAAGTCTTTTTTTAATTTTAATTGTTGCTCAAGTACAGTTTTCTGTCTTTTATTTCCATCCCAGCCCACCCCTCCAGTACTCTCCACCTCCCTCCCACTTCTACCCCCCTAGTTTTTGTCCATGTGTCTTTTATACTTCTTCCTGTAAACCCTTCCCCTTTTCCCCTGAAATTCCACCCCCTCTCTGCTCTGGTCATTGTCATCCTGTTCTCTGTTTCAGTGTCTTTAGTTATATTTTGCTTGTTTGTTTGTTTTGTTGTTTAGGTTCCTGCTAAAGGTGAGATCATATGGTATTTCTCTTTTGCATTTTTATATGCTAATAATGAACTATCAAAAGGGAAATTAAGAAAACAATTTCATTCACAATTGCTTCAAAACAAATACAATACCTAGGAATAAATCTAACCAAGGATGTAAAAGACTTGTACTCAGAAAATTATAAGACACTGAAGAAAGAAGTTGAAGAAGATACAAATAAGTGGAAGCACATA